>NW_017537700.1:1153113-1218862 GCF_001853355.1 Bactrocera latifrons
AACTCTATAACTTTTGCAGAAATTCTTCTGATCGGACTACTATAGCCTTACAAAATGACCGATCGCAACCAAGCTCTTGTATGCAATKTATGATTTTATAATTTCGGTACAACCAAAAGTTAATGTTTTTTCGAAYTTAGTATATAGTTTTTTCGAAACGACTGACGACAACAAAAACATTTATTTCTTACCTTTCGCCGATCACCCTAAGATAAATGAACAGCGCATCTTCCTCTTGAATCTACATAGTTATGTATGCGTATATGTACTGTATGTATACTGTAGGTGTAGCCAGCCAGACTGATATACATACATATATGTATATACACATCCAAACATGTGGATATGCTCATATGTAGCAGCAAACATGTTGCCTAACTTTGGCTGAGAAAATGAGCTCAAGTGTCGACGGCGCACTTAATTAACAAATATACAAGCACTTAACATAACCTCAAATGACAGCARCAACAACAATAACAAAAGGCACGAACGCAAGCAGATTCATAAACATACCTACATACATACATTTATAGAGCATATGCATATATAAATGAGGAAGGGTACATACATACATACATACATACACGTGTACATAAGCTCATACAAACGAGACTGTTTGCGAGTTTCCGCACGATGTCCGCTGCAACATTGTTGATAACAACAAAAACCAATATGTATTTGCAATTTCAGCGAAATCATATGGAGAAGAAGAATATGGGAAGCGCAAGCTGATGACAGCAAAGAAAATATAATAATAACAACGGCAATAAAAATAAAGAAAATATTGATAAAAGCAAAAGCAGAAGCAGATGCATGTATGTATGTATGTTGCAATAATGCAAACAAAAATTACAAAMAAACMATAACAATAACAGCAGCAGCGGCGGTAGTGGTAGAGGATGTATTGGAAAAGCCATAGCAGATATAACAGGAGCAAATGAGCGACAACAAACACAAAATGTTGGCGAATGTACAAAAGCAACTAATTTATCGCCTTAGTTTAAAGAGAGTAACCCAGAATAGCAGTAACAATGTGAAAAGCGTGAAATATAACTTATTAACAACAACAAAAAAGCAAAACAAACATAAGCCAATAGTAACAAAAACACCAAGCAGTATATGGCGGCACGCTTYTAACGCATGCATACCAGATTTAYTGCCTAGTGAATATATAYTTTGCTTGCTCACACTGCTGGCGCGCGCTTACAACGTTAGTTCGCACTCGCTCTTACCGTACGCACAGCTCAGGTGCCCTATAGTGCGCTTATATACTAGCGTTGCGCCTATATAGTTGTGTTAACGGTCGCTGCGTGCTGCAAACAGCCGCGCTCTTGCTCGCACAGCAGCGCGCAGGCAAAAAACCTGTCAGACCACTGAGCAGCGACGCAGCGCTKCTAACACTGCAACAACGCGTTTTTCATTGGGTTTGGACACAATTTCAGCCAGCGTGCTGCAGTCAAACTGTGCGGCGCGTGATATGATWTCTAGAGAGCGCTGGTGATTGTGTGCGTGAGAGCGTTTTAGTAGTGCTGCCGTTGCTRCTTTCTCACTTGAAATTGGCAAGCGCGCGAGTGAGCGAACGACTTGGGCAGCTAGGGCCGATATGCTTATGTACAGTCTAAGTGGAAATTCGCGTTGTTCAGTGAAGGCGCGAGGGGCGGGTGCTTCTAACTGGCAGGCGTTTAATGTGCGATCGCATGTGGCGCGGCTATACTCGACGGCGCCGGTCTCAGTTAAACGACGTGGTCGGCCAGAGTAGCAGTGCGAAGAGTTATTGAACGGGCGCGCGCGTCTCTTTTACTTGGAAATTTTTATAGCATTTGACCGACAAAGCAAAACAAAAAAAAAAAACCGATAAAGAAAAAAAAACACAAGCGGTACTTGTATAGTGTATGAATAGTGGCTTGAACAAAGCAGATAGTGTTAGTGAAAAGAAGAACAAGCATGTAAGCTGAAACATTGTGAATTGCCAACGCGTTTCTCAACAACCTATCAATATTTTGTGACGTTTTGCTTATATTACGAGCGCGATTATTGCTGGAGCTGTTGTCGACAGCCACGCGCTTATATGTGTTCGCGTTGTGTTAGTGATTTTTAAAGTGTGTTTATGAWAGTAATAAGCGGCAGCCAACTCAGATTTATGCGCAACTGAACGCTAGCTTGCCGACGGCATTTCATTTGGAAACAACTTTTGATGTGCACATTTTACTCATCAACCGCGGCGTTCCATGTGCGCAACTGAAACAAATTTAGTGGGTGCCAGCTGCCATTGCAGCTTAAGCAAACGTMAACAGTCCAATGTCAACGGTCGCGACCACGCGCGCCACACTCACACAAAACGCATTATCCACGCCTGCKACGCCGACGCTGTCACCCGTGATTTGTGTCAATTCATCAGCATCGCTATCGCCGCGCACGTCGCCACTGAACGGACTAACGCCACACGCGCATACGCGCCCACCCATACTCGATCAGCTGTGCGCGCTGCGTCGACGTCGCATCGATATGCATCCGGATTGTATGCTGTTGCAGGCGCATGGCGTAACAAGTCCGTGTTTGAGCCCGAGCGCCTCTGTTTTGGCAGGTGAGAAGCACAGGCGTYACAGCGACACAATGTCCAGGGAGGCGAGCACGTTAGATGAGGTTGATATGTGCGAATCAATTGATTCAGCTGATGAAATGGATGTGGTGGGCGATGACGAGGGGATTSCTAAGGRGGCGGCTGAGCAAATGCGTTTACGTGAAATTAGTGAATTGGAGGMCAAAACCGCMGCCGCACGCTTAGCCGATGCGGCMGCAATACGCTGCGAAGAGGAAGTGGATACAGAGGCGGATGTGGAAGACGAAAATGACGCATTGAGTCTTTGCAGTGAGGACAGTGAACTGTCCGTGGGTCAGGAAGGCAGCAGCGCCATTGCTGCTGCTTGCCAAACAACACCTAGTTTTTGTGATTTTAACCAGCAGCGCCGCTTGTTGCTCAGCAATGTTGGTAATATGATGGCATTGTGCGCGCCGTCGGCTTTTAGCAGCGTACACGCACCGGCATCAGCGTGCGGCGATGGCAGTGACGCGCGTTCCAGTGCCTCAACGGACGATAATACTATGCAACAGTTGGATGAGGAGAGTGTCGGTAGTGCAACGAGCTCAGCGCTACAGCAACATGTACCGCTGCATGCGCAACCAGCGCCAAGCGCGCTCTTAGACCCGTATGTCGTAGCTAGCGCGCTACGCATGCCTGTGCCGGTGCTGCCGCGCGCCACYAATCATACGGCTAGTTTTCAAACGGAATTTATGCGTAAGTCACACATGTACGCCGAGGAGTTAATGAAGCARCAGATGCAGTTGATGGCGGCGGCGCGCGCYAGCGCGTTTACATTGCGCGGCACAGGCGTTACAGACACACTGACGCCGGATAGACGCGCTTTTACGCACATACCGGGCGTGCCGCAGCCAATGTCCAATTTCGCGGGCATACAATCCCAATTGACGGCCATCACAAAAATGTCACAATTAAGCGCTGCTGCAGCAGCAGCCGCTGTTGCTGTCGCAGCTGTAGCCAATAACAACCAAGCCACGCAACAGCAACAGCAAAATAAAACAAACATACCAAATAGCACGGATACGCTGAACAAATTGAGCGCTTTAACTACGGCGCATACACAACTCTCACCTACAACCGCCAGCGCCGTCTCGAGCCTGAGCCAGTTGCAGGCGCAAATGCAAGCGCATTTTCCCTATGCGCACGCCAATCATACCAATGATAACCTCAACAACAACAACAATCTAAATGAACCAGCGCTTAAATTTAGCATTGACAATATATTAAAAGCAGATTTTGGCCGACGTCTGGCGGAGGGCGCTGCCTGCATGGCTGTGTGTAATAATGTCGCGCGYGCAGCAAAAGCCATCACTACGCATAATAATAGTAGCACTGTGCAGCGCGCGCGTAAAGCGGCAAATACTTTAACCGCTGCTTGCGCCGCCAGTTCCTCTACCGCGATTGACTTAACACATCTCAGCGCTGCGACGTCCACAGCGGCAACCACAGCAGCGTCAGCCGCAACGCTAAACTTCTCACACACACTCGCGAATATTTGCACTAACAGCAGCGACTCGAATAGCACCGCGGTTAGCAGCAGCTTTGGCGCTACTTCTGAGCATGCTAAGTCACCCGCGAACGGCGAGTTAAGTACGGCGGCAGCGAAGTGCACATCGGCGGAGTTTGCCGCGAAGGCGTCGGAAGAGGCGAACAGCAGCGGTAGCGCTGTTAAATCCAGCGGTACAGGCGCGAGCGGCAGCGGTCCCATCGTTTGGCCGGCGTGGGTGTACTGCACGCGTTACAGCGATCGACCCAGTTCAGGTAGGTGCGCTGACTTGTGTTTAACGCAATGTGGGAATGTTTATGTGAAAGTAAAAAAGAAATTTATATATACATATGTATAATCAGATTTTTTTTAAATTTCTRTTTACCTATAATTTTTTGGAAAATTCGGATAATATTTTTTGTCATAATTCTGTATWGTATTATTCGATTTATATGTACAAAGAAGTATATCGTCATCTAAAATGCAAAACAACGTATATATTTAAAAAATGGAAATCGCTGTCAGATATAACAAGCAATATATAACCATTTTAAAACGAAAACTCAAATTTCGTTTCAATATGAGTGTATGATAACCAATATATAACCAATATATAACCACTTTATAACCGAAACACAAATTTTGTTTTAGTAACGTTTTTCTTTCGCCTGTAAATTTCTGACAAGTGACGTTATTTTGCATTTTAGGTGACGATATTCATGTTTTTTCACTTCAAAATAAGAACTTTTAAACAAATGTGGTCAAATGATAGAATAAACTTTGAAAAAAAAACAAAACGCAGACAATTTGGCATGCTTCGGAGCAAATTTTCTACTATTTTCATTGGAATATTATTCCATTGAAGCTTCATCTGTAAGAAAAATTATTGCAAGTTTGTGCTACTTTTTGATGTTTTGGAGGTCCAAATTGACCACAAACCGGTTCAAAACCGGTGACTGAGCTGGCCAGTTTAGTTTTTCGATTAAGCTTTCTGCAAAAAAGCGATTAGCCAGGTGAGATGTTTGCTTGTAGTCGTTATCTTGTTGAAAGGTAAATTATCTACCCCAAATTCATTTTCCTGCACTTATTGTCAAATTTTCGCCATCTACAACTACACAACCTACAGCAAATTGTGAGAAACAGCCCCAAACCCTGAGGGAACTTCCTCCATGTTTTACTAATGATTGTATACATTGTGATTTTAAGCCATCAGAGGGTTTCCACCCCACTTGCTAACCTTTCTTTAACTCCTTAGCTTCCTCCTCCTTCGTTTTTGGATTCATCGGACTAAATTCTTTTATCCCAAAATGTGGTTAGCATATTTATTTAGATATTGTTTTGCATTGAAAGTGTTCGATCAACTCTCTCGATGTAATTTCAGGGGTTTCAGCAACTTTTCTTCGTATAAGTCGCTCAGCGTGTAAGGAAATTTTGTGCCTCGGACCTCCACCGTATTGGGTCTGGTATGTTGTTACTTTTCTTGAAGTTTTCAAAAACCTTTTCTGTCCTTATGATCGAAATTAAATATTTTTTCTTTTTTTTTTTTAAACGTTGCACTTCTCTTCCCATCCTCTAAAATAAAGTTCCAAATTTACTCTGTCTCGATTTTATTTGTTTTCCGTATTTTTCACAAAGAACAAAACAAAAATGTATTTACCATAAAAGAAATTCACTTCATAAATTCGAATTTATGAAACATGTTGTAAAATTCAGTTTTAGCTTGAAAGAWATGAACCAAAACTAAAACTATACTTTCATTTGATGCGCACACATAGGTTCACCAGCGAAAGCAAATCATTCCCGATCGTGAAAATATTTTTTGCGTATAAATAATAAGTGCAAATTTTACTTCAACTGTTGATTTACATAACGGTGCATCTTCATGGTATGCTTTATGAATTTATTCGTAAGAGAAAATGTAGGAAGTAAATGAATGCTTTGAGGTTACTGCTATGTAATATATTGTATTATATTTATTTATACTTTCATTTGATCACTACTGTATATAAATAAACAAAATGAGTTCCTAATTACAAAMATTTTTTTTCCATAAAAAATTTTAATTTTTAAAAAAATTGCAATTTTATCTAGACCAGCGTGGATAATTTTTGAACGCCAAAAAAATTATAGTAGCATGAAACCGCTTTGAAACCACAGATAAAATAATAAAAATGTAAGAAAAATTAATTTACTGTCGATCTGAGGTCGGGAAGGAAGACGCGGGGCGTGGTTGAATTTTTATAGGTTAAAAACGGTTTATCGCAATTTCCCACAAAAGTATGAGTCCTATAAAAAAAGTAATACGGGAAAGTTTTAGGAAATTAAAAAATCTACAGCTTTTGTATCAACACCTCAAAATATATGTGAAAAAGTTGTTGGGGTTTTTATTTCGTCAGCAGAAATGCAAAACAACATATCATCAGAAAAATCTATTATTTGTTATTATTAATTATTTATTGCTTACGATTCATAACATCATATTAAAATATGTAGCTTAAAATTTTCTGCTGCCGCTGTCAGATATAACCAATATATATAACCATTTTTTTAACCCAAACTCCAATTTTCTTTCAATATGAATGGTTATATCGTATTTTCTTCGCCTTAAACTTATGAAAAGTGATGCTACGTTATGTAGCAGTTTAGGTGACGACAAATACATAGACACTATTGACCTTTTCTTTTTATTAACTTGAACTTGTATAAGATGTTTCATTCAAAGTTAAGGGACAGATGCTATACGAGTAAGCGGTCGAAATACTGCTACATGAATTTGTATTCAAATATTGTCACCTCAAACTCTCAATAAATTCGAATATGAGTATTTATTATTTATACAGTTAATTGCACAATTTGAAGGCTTAGGTGAGTTTGAAATTTCAAAAAAAAAAAAAAAAAAAAAATTTTTTAATGTTCTCCCAAAATTTGAAAGAGATCCAAGTAAAATTCTAAGAGATCGGCACTTATGAAGTTCGGCCCATCAGACCACGTGAGTGTAGCCCACCAACTTAAAATGAGTTTTTCTCAAAACTCTGTTTTTGAAGTCGGTGACACGATTTCTCGAAAAGTTGTGGACCGATTTAGTTCGAATTATGTACACATCTTTAAAATAACATTATTTAGTTATTGAACGAAGGTTGTTTTTTTTTGTTTCATTACAAGTTATTTTTTTAAGCCAATAAATGGCGAAAATTTGAACTGAAATTTTGTGTTCCAAGTCTGAGAAAAAAAGAAAAAGTACTTACGGAATAGTTTTCATTTTTTMTTTTAAATGAAACAATAATAAGTTATGCAGTTCACGGGCAGAGCACTTTTTGTGAGACACCCAGGGAGATGAGGTCTCAGCCACTGAATTTTCAACATTTTTATACAAAAATTTCAGGAGACATTGTTCTAATATGTACCTTTAATACGCCATTTTATAATTTTAAAATTTACCTTTTTTTGTAACTCAGAAACCCACCAAACCACTTAAGCTTCTGCTTTGATTTATAATCAAGTTATAACCAAAATTCACAATTTCGTTCAAAATGAGCACTTTCTATTTTATATCGTGTGTTTACTTCTTCTGTAAAATGTGAAAAATGATGTTATGTTATTTTCCAATTTACGATATTTAAATATAATAACTAATATTAATATAATGACATTATACCTAACATGACATTATACCTAACATGACATGTAATGAATTATACACTAATTTAAAGTCATGTTACGACTGTTATGTTAGAGACTGTTTCTTGCTAATTTTAGGCTGCTAAAGCCGAAAATGATGGTAAAAATTTTCTAACACCTAWGAGATTTTTTATGTTGTAGCTAAGGGGGCTATTACTAATTACTAAAATAATAAAAATAGCTGTATGTGTTGGAAAATTGTTGAACACAAATCCGTAATAAGTACACCTCAAATAGCGCACAGATCTCGAAGCACATCAGTCGCAGATTTCTTTCAGATTTGTTGAGTAGTGCTATTAAACCAAAAATTCAAATAATCCGTGTTAATTTCGAGTGCAAGCTTTTATTTTAGCGTTATTATTAAATAATATAAGGGAATGAAATGGGAAATTTCATTGCGTATGCRGGAAATAGTCTACTCATCCTGCTGAACAATTTTGGTTCTAAACCCGATTTCGCAAAAGCTAGTCTTTTAGGTGAAGTTTCATTTTTCGGAATTTTAAAAATTTCTTCGTCAGCTTGAGATATATGTAAGAATAAAATTTAACGCATAAGTACATTTCAATATTCTACTCATCATTTCGCGAAATCGGACTGATCGGACAACTATATCATATATCTCCCATACTACCGTTCATTCGCATATTTTATAAGGAAAATAAGGAAAATCAAACTACTATAACATAGATATCTTATACAAAGCATTATACCTCAAAAAAGTTTGTATAAACGTTATATGTATTGCATACATACATGCATACATATATATATGTATATGACAGTGCTACCACACAGCCTACTTTGAGGCTGCGAAGCGCCATCCTTTCGTRGTTGTCGCACTTGAAAGTGAAGTATGTGTTTCTCTATTCTCTATTTAACGCAAACCCAAGCGCAGCTAATTAAAAGYTTACGCGCATCAAATAATCATAACACTCAAACACGCATACATGCGCCATATATGGCGCATAGAAAAGGCAATAGTCCCAAAAACAACAAACAAACAATAAGTGGTTAAGCAATAAATAATACAACAAACGGCTGTGGTAGCGGTAGAACAACAAAATTACATGGTGCGAACAACCCCTGGTAAATATGTGTGTATGTACATATATGTTTGCATATCTTTATGCCTATGTGTGTGTGTGTGGTTCGGCAACACCTTTCGAAAGTTAAGAGAGCGCGCAGCTGCTACTTCTTATATGCGCTTTTATATGTAGGTGTGTGTGTGTGTGAGTGTTGCCACTGCGTTTAATAAATGTCAGGGGTCGCAAACWTACGCACACWTAYGCAACTTGCTCACATAAACAGCCATTTGCGCATTGAACGCMTCAAAAGTAAACCACACTCSTMTATATTTATATACATATGTACATACATAGATGRCWKGTATRTATGCAYATATGTGTATCAACTGATAATTTATGTACTCATGTTTGTACATTTGTTTACATACATACTCTAGCCACATCATTTAAGCTCATTATGCTAAGCAAACACTTATCAAGTACGACTTACGTAACTGCTGTCTTCCCCTAAATACCACTAGTTGTTGTTGCGGCTAGCACTCAACCACTTTGTACTTTGTACTTTCCACAAGTTTCATTTTCCTCCCTCACTTGCGCACTCTCACGCCGCTTTTCTTGTTTTCTGTCAAACGCTTACAATTATGGGTGCTTATGAATTTATTTTATGACACCGCAGAGTATTCGCATTTTGGTTGACTCATCCTGCCGGCTTTCTAGCTTATCCCTAATAAACCCAAATTGGCGTTGGACCACTAAAAGCTACGTCAAGCTCATATAAGTATATATRGAGTATGTGTGCGTGTGGTTACCTCGGTGTGGCAACTCGTAAAGTGGTGTTGAGAGTGGATAATTGTTTTTGACTTGTGATTTTTCAGTCGTTAAGGTTCCATGGTGGGGAGCTAATGTTTTTGTGCCCAAATTATGTGTGTGTGTGTGTGTGTGTGTTTGTATTCATTTGAGTATGTGTGCATATGTGTTTGTATTTCTGTTTCTTGTTGTTAATTTCACAGCACTTTGTCAGTTGGCGAAACCTTCTCGTTGGGTTGGACGGTATTTGGGGCCAAATAGCACTCATTAAGTGTAGTGTTTGCGAGTGTTAGTTGGTATGCAAGGAATGTGTTATGATTTATAACCTCGATTGTGTTGAGTAGAGATTTTTAGCACTTCAAAATTATTTTGTGTGTTATAAGAGCGAGCAATTATCTCGAGTATTTGTTCTATGCGAAAAATGTTTGCTTTAAATTCGTTTTTAAATAGATATTTTGGGTTTTTGAATATGTATTAATTATTTTCAAAACACAYTGTCACAAAATGTAACTGGGAAATTGTTAATAAAAAGCAAAATATTTAGTTATTAMTTTCAATTTTTTTTTCGCTTTCAAAGTAAATGTAATACACTTATGCCAACGATTTCGCCAGTCCTCGCTAACACTTTTCATGAGCACTTTTGGGGATGACCTTCTGTGAATTGTGTTGTATCTCTTCGGTTGACTGACAACGGATTCCACGAAGCGGCAATTTCAGTTTCGAGAACAAGAAAAATTAACATTGAGTCAAATCTGGTGTATACGGTAATTGATCGATGGTATTCATTGCTTTTTTTGGCTTTAAATTTGGTCACAACCGTGGCTCGAATATGATGTTCTTTTACAATTCCGGAAGTTTTTGACGGATGTTCTCACGTAAACGCCTCAATATAGGCAAATAAACTCTTTATTGCCTGTCTGTCTCCCCTGAACAAATTCATGTTGCACCAAACCACGAAAGTCGAAAAGAACAATAAGCATCACTTTGATTTTTGACCGGCATTGGCGCAATTTTTTTTTGGCTTCGGCTCGTTTTTTTCCTTCCATTCCGATGATTGTTGACTTGTTTGCATGTCAAACTTATAGACCTATGATTTATCAGTATTTATATTGCTCTCCATGAATGTGGGATCGCAAAGACACTTGTTTACTTTGCTTTATCGGAGCGAGTCGAACAACAACGCGTTTGAGACCAAAAATAACCACAAAAATCATTTGAACGAGTCGCGAGAGATGTTGTGTTCTCTAGCCATCTCTCCAGCACTTTCATGACGATTTTCAGGCACTATAACTTTTACTTTTTTTAAATTTCTCATCAGCCGAAGAAGTCGTAGGCTGTAAAAAACGGGGCATGTCTTCAACGATCTCTCGACCGTCTTCCTATTTTTATCTTGTAGAATAATTTTTAACTTTTACGGAATTTGCGGGAAACTTATCGTGCCATGATCTAAACACTCGGTGAAAATTTCAATTTCGAATAAAAAAATCTAAAGTCAAATGATCACATTTAAAAAAAAGGCCACTGGCTTTATATTTGTGGAAGTCTTTACTTTCTGATAGTATCAAAAATGTATATGATATATATGTAATATTTTTTCAGTATAAACTCGGCTCTGAAAGCTCAGAAAATGTAAAATAATCAATAAAAGTAGTAAAAGAGAACATAATCAACTTCAAACGGTGACAAATTATCAATGAAGAACCTACTTCTAATCCTCTGTATGTAATAATCTCATGGCAGCAAACATGTTCGTTCTGGAAAATTTAAATTTTTGGGAAACCAAATCTTCACACATGTACATGTCCCACATGTGTGGGATAAAAAATGTCATTTGCTTCAAACAGCAGTTTCGATGTGAAATAGAAGATTGCGAAATATTCAAAATGATTTTGTTTGTAGAACACCTTAACTGAAATCATTCGATTTGTTAAGATGGAATCATTCGATTTCGACAAAATCACAACAATTTCATTCGTTCACTAAAATTTGTCTGTTAGAGATTTTTCGTTCTCAATAAACACTTAGAATAACACAATTGCTTTTTACTAAACTGCCTCATATACCCGACTACAAGTAGCGTTTCTCGAATATATTCGCCAAAAAAATATACTCAAAATTCCTCATGTCAACATAAATTTATTTTCAACTTGTTCGATAGTCAGTCGATTTTACAATCACTTATATACTTTTTTTATTAAACATTTGCAAATACACACATATATATTTTGTCGTTCATTCGATTAATTAACCCAAGTAGCGTGAGTTGTCAATTGGCAGCAGCCAAAGTTGCATATTCCTCAATACATAAATATTCCGGTACTAAACCAATGAAAACATAAAAAATTTTGACGACTCTCATTTTAGTTTATTGCCATTTTAATTGGCAGTTGGCGCGTTTTATGCCGCACATCTGCATTTTTCGGTGTGTCGAAATTTTGCATTTTTGATTGCATTTAATTGCGACAATATCATACTCGAACAAAACCAACAACAAAGTTAAGTCTCATAAAAACATTTCACGATAAAGCCAAACAATTTGGCAATTCAAGAAAGGAAAAAAAAAAATTTGTACTAAAAAAAGAGACGTATCATGTAAGATGCAGTATTAGATATAGACTAAGGAATTTGTGACTAAAAGTGAATTAAAATAATTTTAACTGTTGAGTGCACTAAATTATTTTGTGTGATATTCTAGTCTTAATGGCCGAATTTCGTGCGTTTTTTGAAATTTGCTAAAGAGCAAGCTTTTGATCTTTTTACTATCCATTTGTAAATTTTTCTTGAAGAGTACATAAAATTAAATAATAATAAAAAAAAAACGGAAAAATTTTCGTTGAGTAGATAAAAAGGGCTGTGTCCACGTTGCCATGATTTCTACCTTTGTGAAAAATAAAACATTGATGAGTTCTTGATTAGCACGAATATCTCAAGAAGCTATGAAACTGAAAAATAAAATTTTTTAAACGTTCGTGGCTTAACAATACAGGTCGATTTCTTCATAATTTTTTTAGTTTTGTCGAATTTTTTAAAAATATTTATTACAAATTTAAATTTTTTGYTGCTTCATGTGATAGASACATATGTATGTATATACATATAGAAGTAAATCGACTGATTAGAACTTAAAATATCGGGGCAACCGCATCAAAAACGTAATTTTGAGAAAAGCGGATTTTAAAGTTCGTTAAAGTCCAGTTGCCATGACACTAAAACGGCTATAACTTCGGAAATAATTCGAACTTTGAAAAATCCTTTTAGGGAGACATTTTTCGAATAAGAAAGAAATTTAAAAATTAGTTTTTTGATAGCAGCAGTTTAAATATTCATTTTTGATTTTTTTATGATCACCCTATGCATAAATACGTGCATATACATACATATAATTTTTGATGAAACTGTCGGCAAAATACAATTTTTCTCAAAGGGAGTAAAAAACATATGTATACATACATACATATGTATATATACAATTTCCACAAAACTCTGCCGCCTTCAGCTTGGCTCAGCGCTTAATCGACTTAATGGCCGTTTCAACACTTTTAGGCAGCCACCGCTARAGGAAATATGAGAAAAAAACTTAACTCGAAACTTCAACACTTATCACACTCACCGTAATTGAGCATTTCTCCGCYGTAGACAGACTTGGACTTGGTCTAGGGCTTGCAAAAAAAAAGACTGACAATAAATTAGGCAAAATGTTGCACTTGTTGTTGCTGTACGACTTCTGGCTCTGGCGACCGCTAAAATGATGCAGCAATTACCTTTTTTCCACTGCTCCGTGAAAAAAGTAGACAACACGGTGGCGGCCATGGCGAATCGGCATTTCATTGTATTGAGGGAGTAGCCATGAAGTGACTAAGGTGCAACTAGATACATATGTATGTATATAGCATAGGTATATAAGTAAATATGTGCATAGGTGGTAATAGCGTACAAAAAAAAAAAAAAAATGGTTTTGTTTGTAGCAGAGCGTAACGGAAGTTGGAAAATTGCGCAATTGGGAAAATTGAAAATCGTTTGTTTACTTTTGGTAGCCACTGTTCCAGTGTGGCGGGGAAATTGCTTAATGACGAACACTTTGCGAATGGAAAATTGTGCCCAGCAAAATGTCGAGCGGAGAYAATGTAGCGGTAAGGTGCATGGAATAGTCGCAGTTGTGGTTCAAGGTGCCCTTGTCCGTGAGCGTGGGGCATTTCAATTGCTTGGCAGCGGTAATTTTAAAGTAKCTGCACATTTGCACGGTTTGTTTGCACAACCAAGTGTGGCAGTGACAGKTGGAAATGTTGCTCTTTAAAATGGTTGGAAAATGGAAGCGAACAGTTTCGCATAAAGTGGATGAGAAAATGGTCTAAACTAGCTAGGGTGTATTATATGTGTTCTTATGTGGTATGTTGAAATCATTTTCTTTCTTTAAGYAAAATGTTGAGAGAAAATTTTAGGRAAATGCTGGTTGATARGCATTACTCGTTGTGAACGGAGGTATTCACTACCGCAAGAAATGATCTTTCCTTTACTCACAGGTTCCATCTTACAACTAGAGTTAGACCAGTATTTACATAATAAACAACAAGCTTACAAATTCAAATAWAATGTCAACACGTCAGAGTTGCACGTGACTGATATAATGTTCCTACGTATGATGTTCTGACAAACGGAGCAGGCTCGCCGAAGAACAAAGTAAGAAGCCCAACTCCCATAACCCCTAGAGGGAATTTACATCACTTCATACGCAGCTGTTGGTGCGATATTGACGTCAGGCAATGGATTTGTTGTCATGTATGCAACAGTAAACATTTGCCTTACCTAGTTTCTCCCTTCTTTTCTGCAAGAAGCCTGACACTCTTACTCAGTCCATCCACAATGAGCATATTCACGAACTGGACGAAGGAGTACACAGTGGATCTTAATATCACAGTCGATTGCATTGAAATTCGGATAGGAAACAGCCTGAAGAACCCTAAGGCTTCTTTATGCTTCTTCACGCAAACGATTATTGCCAAAGTRCAGAGCAGCAATAAAATCTTCGAGYCGCTAGTCGCCAGCACCTGAGGAAGGAATAAAGAAGCGTTGCAGGCAACATACATAGGATATTAATGAAATTCTTTATTACTGTGAAAGTACATTCGATGSCATCATGTATAGAGCTCGAWTTCTTTTGCATGGCCACCACGGCCACACTTGCAGAAATCCAGAGCTGAGCCTAATTTTTGACGATACTGCTGCAATTTCACGTTYGATATTCGTACAAAGTTCATCAATCGTCGCACATGACGTACATAGCTCCACARGAAATAGTCTAACGGCGTCAAATCGCACGATCGAGGCGGCCRATTGACTTTACCATTTCGTGAGATGGAACGTTCACCAAACTTGATTTTCAATAAATCGATTGTGACATTCGCCTAAATGAACAAATATTAGCAAATATAAGAGAAGAAAAGAAATTTGAGGTTAATTAAATTCAGTTCACTTACATGTGGATAATTTCGTGTCCTTGACGTTCGTTCAATTTTATCAGCTATTATTATATGTAAACAACAACTAAAATTTAGTAAAAATTTCTTTTGAAAATTGAATTTCTATAACCAAACTAATCTCCACGCATATTAATGCCAAATTAATAACCCACTGAATATATATAGCATTCAATGTGTTGTAAGTTAATTTCGCACGAATCGATGCCCTACCTTCCACATGCAGTGCCACCTTTGCACGTTGTGTCATGTGGCGCATTTTGTTGTTGCCGCACATGCTTGCCACTATGGCACATACGCTTGTAAAGTCTAGTTCTATTTTGCCAATTATTATTGCGTTTTCGTTATGATTGTTGTTTTGTTTTTGCTGTAGTCGTTATTGCTGTTGACGTTTGCAACTGCGTATTGCGGTTAAATTATCTGGCCGCTGCTGTCGCTGAAAATGACATTTTAATGAAATGTTCAAAGTTTAGTTGCAGATGTTTTTATTGTTATTGGCGTTTTTTTTTCTTTGCCTCAATTCGTTTATTTGCTGTCATGCGCCATATTTGTCGGTTAAATGAAAAATTAAATACCTCACTTAATAATTACGCACTCGGCCATATGTATGCATTTCTGTATTTATTGCTGTGTGTGTGTGTGCAGTTGCCTTTGTGTTGGCAGTTCAATGTGTTTGCAAGGTGAAACGCTATAATTGGCTGGCGGAGTGACATTTTTATTTGCAAAATGCTGTGCAAAGAAATGTTAAAATTTGTTTTCTTTATATATATATGTATACGAGTAAGTGTGGCACTAAGTTTATGTGCATTTGGAAGAAGATTCCTCGTCGGGGTACTGTATTTTAGTCTAGTTTCGGGTCTCATTCTGCCTTTTCGTTGCTTGGCGYGGMGGGTAGTGTGTGGAATACTTTCAGAGCTGGAGTGTTTTCATCCATTCGGACGACATGAACTAGGCTGCGTAGCCGCCGTCTCTTAATTCGCAGAACTCTGTCAATTCAATGCGGTATTCGTTGTTGCCAATGCGTAATGGAACATAAATCTGCCGCAGAACCTATCTTTCGAAGACTTGTAACGTCGACCTATCAGATGTTGGAATCGTTCGTGCGTCTGCAAGGGCTGATGAGGGACTTGTGTAGTTTGATCTTTGTTTGTCGAGAGAGGACTTTACTTCTCAATTGCCTACTCAGTCCGAAGTAGCACCTGTTGGTAAGAATTATTCTGCGTCGGATTTCCAGGCTGACATTGATGATGGTGTTTACACTAGTTAAAAGRCAGACGAAATTATCAACGCCTTCGAAGTTATGCCTGTGAACAGTGACATGGGAGCCAAGTGGCGAGTGTTACGACTTTTTGTTTTTGAGATTTTTCGTCTTRTGCTCGTTCACTACCAGACTCATTTTGTTGCAGATAACGTGATGCATATTTCTTCAAAACTAGTCAATGGGAAACGCTCATTAATGATTTTTTCGGGTCTGCATTGGAAGTGTTGATGTGGACGACGGCCCTTGTTACAATTTATTTAATGAAAGAAACTTTTGTGAACGCATTCTCTAGCYTGGCGTGCGTGTCGCGTGGCCTCCAAGGTCACCGCTTCACTATTTTTGTGGGTTTATTTAAAGTCGCTGTTCTACGCGGATAATCCTGAGATGACGGCCTGGMAAAGAATATGATCGGCGSGATATTGCTGACATACGSCACCGACTGAAACCRAAAAGTGTTTGAAAATTAGGCTTACCGGTTGGAATTTATTCKAGTAACTCACGGCGGYCACTTGCCTGAAATCATTTTTTACATATAATAAAGTTAATTTCATGGCCATAAAATAAAATTTCAAACGTTTTAGACTTCATGAAAACCACATGTCTATAAGAGTCAACCGCTACTTAGAGTCGATTAAATGTCGCATGTCGCAGTAGATGAGAAGCTTTACGATAGAATTTGCCATGTTTGTTTGCTCCTGCATGCCTCAAGAAGGCGCATCCTCTGATCCGTGTCCGGCGTCTGGAGCTCACTATCACAGATTGATATTTAGTGTTTTTAAAATATAAAGTATTTACCTTTTGGCATCTTTTCTGTGAGATAGCTTGAGAGAYTCCATTAAAATTGTCGAAATCAAAGAAGACTTACCTTAATGGAAATTATTAAAAAGTTCAAAGTTTTAAAAAGGACGGATATGCACGTTGGACATTTAGGTGGGTCTCCATGCTTTCTTCGACTGCAAAGCGGGGTGTATTAGCTGGTGGTAATTCTTAATATTATCTAGCAAGTCTAGCAAGTTTTTTTGGAGATTTTCTCAAAAGAATACTGGTGTGAAAAATGTTTCCTCAAAAATCTGTGGCATAAGTCAACCATTCCAGGAAAATTTTAGCTAATGCAAGACTTTTTAAAGATTATAGCGATTATGCGATTTTTTTGTTGATATGACTCTAAGAGCCCACGAAAAGATCGTTTTTCCTTGATATTGCAGACGGGACTTTGATAACACTAAAGGCAGTGTCCCCGGCTGGAAAACTTAATCAACTTTGGTCCGTAAAATTATGAAAGTTCAATATGATGAAAGTAAAATAAATACACTTCTGTATATGTAGTTTATAGTGGTTGCTTCATAGCTCAACTTGCAAGAAGTTTTCCCACACAAAGTTATTCTCCTCATCATCCGTACTGAGACAAAGTCAGACAGAGATATCCGATTSTCAGCAATTGAATAAGAGGAAATGAAATTATTTAATAAAGTGAATTGTAATTCGCAAAAATTAATCAAGTAGCACTGTACACACATTTATCGATAGTATAAATACATATATACTAGTGTGGGTAACAAAAAACAATACACGGTTATTTACATATGTAAATGATCAGGATAAGACAAGTTGATATATATTATATGTTGTCTCTTTGTCTGTCTGTTCAAAAAGGTGAGGACGAGTTCGTRGATGGCGGTARTCGAACCACTGMMAAGCCCACAACTCATCGCTCATGGMCTCTGAATTTACTGACCGTTGTGCCACAGATGACGCTCACAGAAGACATCTTTGGTTACATCGTCCCTTTTCTTCCGTCGGGGCGTGGGCACAAATCAGCGATATGTGTATGTATGAAGAACCTCGCTTTGACGCGGATTGTGGCTAGATGTTCATTCACCGTAGTGAAACCAAACTAGCGCTTCTTTATACGGCCACTAGTAAAATTGGGGTCGACTCAGAAGAGGGATCCTGAGTGAGGATAAATCATCAAATTAAATTAAAATAAATAAAAAAGTAAATTCCACAAGGACCTATTCGTCTCAGTCCTTGTCCCGCCCATCGAGGACATCACCCAGCTGGGCAGCGGCACCTTCCCAATTAAGGGACCGGACATTCCAGGTGAATGTCCTCAATTCGTAGTCCTTATTGCGTATGTCATGGTCGTCATCAAAAGGAGGGGTCTCTCATCCGAGGCTGGTTAGTATCTTTTCATTGGGGGTGTTTTTTTTACGTGGCGTATCCCAAAAACAGCGCACAACCATATGTAGAGGATGTTTCGCCTTCTCACTTTAGCTCGCTTTCAAACGGATGTTTTTTAGCTACCCAGAGGATACTTGATCTATATGTGTCTTGAGCCATATGTAAAATAACCGTTTCTGGCCACTTCCAAAGTCTATAARATAGATAAAATCGGGTCGACTATCATATTTTATTTAAACAATTTYTTCTCCACCTGCGAAAAAATACATTCCTTTGTTAGCCACCCCTATAAACATTTGTATACAGGTATATACATACATATATGTACACATTATGTATGTAGGTAATACGAAACTATAACTCTCTGATGATTAAAAATCAATATAAAATTTAGAAATAATGCAATTATGAAGTATTTCCCGTACACAGTTATAGAAATTTACAAACACACAGTGAGTARTAGTGAGTAATATGCAACATTACGCACAATACGCACATCTATTTGTTGCATGCAACAGTCAATGAGCAATGCGCGCAATGCCACCGACAACTGGGCGGAAATATTTGCACACTCAAAACAATGTGAAAATCGTACATCTTAGCYGAAACAACAACAACAGYAACAWCAACATACAACACCCATGAGTCACGGCGGCAACAGTCGCCAGGAGAGACTTAAAATCGCCAATAACACTAACAATAACAACCGAACGGCACAGCAAGCCAGTGCAACCACAACACCAACAACAATATCAACAATTAAATGCCTTCCACAACAACAAATAATCGATGATGACGCCGTCGCCGGCGCAGAATGTTGAGCAGACGTTGTTGGCGCTTAGCTTGTTGCACGTACTCCCATCTACAWATGCATATGTATATGTATGTGTATGTGTGTTTGTGTGTGTTGTAGGTTGGTGAATTCCAAATGCGAAAAGTGGAAATTTTTGAATAATTAATTGGAAAATGATACGTTAGCGCCGGCGTGCGACTTTTTAATTATGATTTAATGGAGCCGTGGCTGTCATAAACGTAGTTGTTGTTGTTCTTGTTGTTGTTGCTGACGCTCCTTCGCCGCTTGGGTTGGCGGCAATAAAGTGTCTGAAAACGGCTACGATTTTGATGGGAGTTCGGACGCGCCTTAAGGCAATTATGCCTTCATATAGGTCTGCAACAACAACAACAAAAGCAATAGCAACCACACACATTCTAATATTATACACCACAAAGCGGTTATGCTACGCGGCAATTGATTGTTATGTTGTCATAATCGCACCGACGCACACACTATTAGCAATACAAACAACAATAATAACAACAACGGCAACATAAACCCCCTTGAATGGGAGCAAGGTGCAATAAATAGCTGGCATTTTCCAAGCGATTTGTTATTGCTAATTTCCCAGCCACTACTGCCACTATTGTTGTTGTTGCTGCTGCTGCCATCGATTTTGTTGTTGTCTAATGTTTGCTTGTTTTGATTATGCGCTGATTGGCGTTGGCTGCGTTGCTGCCGCCAAGACGCAAGCTAGAGCTTGCTTGTGTGTATGTATGTCTACGCATATGTATGAATGTATATACGAGCATGTCTGTATGTATGCGTAAATACGCTTGTGCTTGTTGTTGCTACTGCTGCAGTACTTTAGCTCTACCCTCTACCCTCTCCCCTCTGCATATTGCCTCTTTTCTTAGGCCTTTCCTCCTGATTATATTGCTGTTGCTGCTGTTGTTGCACTCTGCTGTCGCTTGTCGGCTGTCGGGCGGCAGCTAGTGGCTCAAAATATTTGCSTAACAAGTTTTTGCTTTTCGCATGTTTAATGCATTTAATTGACCTGCGYCTGTCTCCGCTTCCCTCAGGCTTTTTATTGCTTTCCCTGGCGCTCGAGATTCCAATTCTTCTAACGTTCTTGTAATGGTAGCGGCATTCCTGGTGTTCTGTTATTGTTGAGTTATTGCCTAGCGCACATAAGTAGACATCGCAGGTACTGTTGTTTTTGTTTTCTCATGAAAGAAAATTTTCACACGACTTGTTCGTTTATAAAACTTACATGAAGGCATTAGAGTTGGGGAGTGTGTTGAGCATATTTGATGAGAAGGAGGAGACTCTCGGATATTTCACGTTTTAATTCACCTTTGCTCCTAAACTTCGCTTCGTTTTTTTCTTAGCTCGTGGCTTAATTTTTCGAAACCTTTATTTTTATTAGTTTCTCGCAGAAATGTATGAAGAAAAAGTTTATAAGGAGACCACTGTACGATTTTAATATACATACATACTCAGTTTCCCGGGTCATAGAGAGACCGCTCTCCCTCAGTGTCTGCCACTAGTTTAGAAACCACTTCTCTGAAACTCTTCAGGCTCCAACATAAAACAGGCATGTAACAAGTTGGTCCCATATGCAAGGCCATATTCTAAAAAAAAAAACCCAAATACCTACTTGTTGATTATTAGAATGTCCAAGTGACCAGAGATTACTGCGTTTGATGTTTACAAGAAATGAGAACCTTTCTRTTGTTGTTGCTGTAGCGGAGAAAATATTCCACACACATTTTAAGGAATACTTCTTTTTCTACTTTATTGGCGCAGATACCGCTTACGCGATTATAGCCGAGTTTACAACAAYGCGCCAGTCGTACCTCTTCTTCGCTGGTTGGCGTCAATTGAAGATTSCAAGYGTAGCCAGGGCTCTCTTCTCTCGGTTTCTCCAACAGGATGGAAGAGCTGTAGTGGTTTCCTCATTCTCAAGGTTGTAAGCTGAGTTTGGCATCTGCCACGTAAAAAAACACCGCAAAGAAAATTACACAACAGCCTCGGATGAGAGACCCACCTTTTGAAGATGACCCCTGCAAATGTATTGGAGGAATACCACGGAATTTTTATTTTTCCGGCTATAAAAGTATCCAGATTCATTTCGCTGACGTTGACCTAGTTTTTGCGGAAACGGCCACGCCCTCCTCTTTCCCTTACCACCTCAGCAAATGCAGCATTCGGGCGAAGGAGTTTCTTTCATTCAGTCATTGTGGTCTTAATAGGAGGATTTGGTAGCTGCGGTTTCAGAAATCTTTTGTAGAATTATTAGTCGCAAGATATATATCATAAGGTGCGTGCCTCTCAACTATAAATTAATAACTTACATCAAGTTGCTCTGATAAAGTATAATTATTTTTTGTTTTTTGTTTTCTCTCAAAAGGAGTTATCTTCCTAGAAACTAACTCAAACCATTTAATTGTACAGAGCTTGTTTTATCTTATTCATCTTCTTTAATCCAGTTCCAATTTAGTATTCTTTCCTTAGTACTAAATKAATTCGAAAACATTTTCATATTAGGTTCTATCGTGTTCTATATTATATAATCCCTGTTATACAGACATATCGCTTACGTTTCCAAGGTTAAATATTCATTATGCCAGTTTTATGAGCTTTAAAAAAGGTGATTCTTTTTACACATTATTGTCTAGTTGGCGACCTCAAGATATCGGTTTTGTTTTAAAGACCAAAGTCGCCAGCTTTGCCAGATCATTTATGTTGATTTTCTCGTTGTCTCGCGGACTGTGTTAACAGCTTCTATGTGGTACTTAAAATTCATAGTTTGAAGATACCATGGTTTTTAAGAAATAAGATATAGATATTTTAGTTATGGCGATTTTTTTTTTACAAAATCATCAAACTCTTTAATAGGATTTAACAGGAAATATTAAAAAAAAAAAAAAATTCTTCAACTTGAGCCTTAACTTATTGTCATTTGAGTACTTCCGAGTATTAATTGGGATTCTATTACTAAGGTAATGTAGCGTATCACTCGGGAAGTATCTCACTTTTCACATTCGTCCGGCCGTGAGGTGCTGACTACTCACTTATTGATTGACTCTTGGAATCCGACTGATGTCCGTCTAAGTACGTTATATCCTACGTATAAGTAGTTCTAATCCAGGAGCCCTATAAACGYTTTGAACGTCTTTCTCGTTCTCAATGTGAGTTTGTTGCTTTTTGTGGATTTTGTTYTTGCAACTATGATTATACCATCAGCAGCGGTGATTATTGCTGGCAGTCGTCCGAAACAATTTTGCATGTCACAAATCACTAGGCACAGGTGTAGAGACTAATACGATACCGAAAGRACGAATAAGCCCAACGACACAACTTAGCACAGAGCTAAACAGCCGAAGAGAAGGGGAATGGAATCAGCGAAATTTTCCAACATTTTATGCGACAACAACAAAAATAACAATGGAAGGAAAAATGTTTTAGAGCTAAATCACGCTAAAAACACGAAAGGAGGAAATTCAAAAATTGCTAAATATGTATGTAAGTATGTGGCAGAGCATGAGAAGGGGGAGAGTGGGGGTGGTGACTTTCAGTAATAGTAAAAATATAATGAAACAGGTAGGTCCAACACTCGTCACGTGCTTCATATGCAAAACAGGGCGAGCGCCGTTCGTAACTTGGCGCGAATTATGAGCATATACATATGCATGTGTGGKTGKTTTTGTGTATGTTTGTATACTTGTATGTGTACGTATTTATGTATGTATGCACATCGAAAACACCTCAAATGGCGCATAACAAAATCAACGCCAACTTTGTAAATCAAGCAACTAAGCAGTCAAACTTAAAGGGAACAGCCACAACAACAATAATAACCGTCATAACAACAACAGCACATGTTGTTTGAGCAATAACACAACAATATGTTTATGACCCAAATGCATCATGAATATTTGAAGCTGTCACGTCATATGATAATCACTTTGACCGCACGTCACACAAGCGCATTGCTGCCATACCAAGCTAAGCCAAGCCAAGCCAAGCCATGCCATGCTATGCTGTGCGATGCGGTGCGGTGCGGTGCGGTGCTATGTACAGCGCATTGTTAGCACGGGCGAAAGTGTAATAGCGGGAGTTGCAGTTAGCTTAGTTAGTTGTTGTTGGCGGGAAGTGAATACTCCTGCGAAGAGGAAGCAGCAAGAGCTTGCCTGCGGCTTGTGACTCTCTGCCTTCGTGTATGCTTCGCGGAAATCGTTGGCGYGCCGTAAATTGAGCCATTGAATGGAAAAAGTTGCCGCGTTCATAAAGTTGTTGCACCACTCCCCTTTCCAACACTTGGCGGTCAGGCGCGTAGATTTGCCTGCGTGTTTGTATGTAGATGTGTGCATGTTGCATATCATTTTTGGTGTTGTTGTGCGGTAATTTGTATGCTTTTTTAGTTTCCATTGTATTTTGCTTTTATTAAATCATTTTCTTTCACTCTCCTTCCACCGTCGTTGATCATAAGTGAAGTGATACGTACATATGATAGCGGTGTGTGTGTGTGTGTATGCGTGTTGTTGGTGTTGAAATATGCGAAATTAATGATGTGCACTCAATTAGAATTTTATGCAGATTACTTGTGTTGCACAAAATTTACATAGAACAATGTTGCTGCAATAATAGTTGTTGTTGGTGCGTGCGCATTCAACAAACGCGGCAATTAAGTGTATTAGTGAGCAACTAGTGTAACGAAGATGCCGAAGCGCTTTGTAAATATGAGCCTAACTGTGCTAAAATATGCTTATCGAAGTAACGGTTAGGTATATGAAGGCCTCCTATAGTCGTAAGGATAGAGTAACTTTGAATTGGGGAACTCCTAAGCTTAATAAAGATTTTTGACGGGCTTATTGCTTTTATAATACATATCTATTATAGTAGAAACAAACATGGCCGCCAGGAGCTGTCAAAATTACGTCATATTGATTTTTTACTTTTAACTTTTAATTCGAGACTTCTCTAAATACATGAAAATAAAAAAATTGAAAAAAAATCGATTTATTGACGTAAAAACACTTTTTCGTAAGAAAAAATTTGCTATGATGATATTGATTATAAGGAGAGCAAAAYATAAAGAGTTTTTACACCATTTACAGTGTTTTGAAAATTAATACGTTAGAAAGGAAACTTCGTTGTACAAAAACTGGTAATAGAGAAGTTCTGGCGAAGAAAGAAGTAGAGGATAGCGGGAAAAATACGAACTTAAATTCCGGGATCAAATCTAAATCCACAAATTGATTCGACTTTTGTTACAATCCTGTAATTAAGTCTACTTGAAARGAAGAGATCTACCAGCYTTCTAACGAGCAAAATGAAACCAATCAACCCTTGAGCGTGCACAAATATTATTTCATTCGCTGTCCAGCCAAATGTTGCCTATTTCCACGCTTTGGAACGGGTTCATCGCCTGCAGTCCACACAGCCATGTTTCATCCATTGCTACATATCGACGCAAAAATTCGGGATTATTACGCTTGAACATATCCAAACAATGCTCTAAATCATCAACKCGTCGTTGGTTTTGGTAAAAAGTGAGCTTGCGCGGCACCCACTTAACGCAGAGTTTCCTCAAGCCCAAATATTCGTGAATGATTCGTGAATGATATGATGCATACGTTCAGTCTATATCTTTAGAGTGCYTGCTATCTCAAACAACTTCACTTTATGGTCATTCAAAATTATTTAGAGGCGTCCACTGCCTTCAKTGTTCTCGATGCTCATTTCTCCTCATTCACTTTTCAATGGTTGATTTCCTGGGCAGTGTCTTGAAACTTGTCATCAGGGCAATTTTTTACTTCAGCTGCATTTTTTCTCTTCATAAAGCAATATTTTATCACGAAGCGACATTTCTTTTTATCCTTTTTCTCACAATAASAAAAGTTACTTCCCACAAAATTAAATAATTCWCAAACTAATAATCCCACATCCGTTAAATATATACAGGTGTCTTTTGGAGGTCGGGGCTAACTAAAAATCATATTGATTTARTTTTTACATCGTCATCTAATACTTAAATTTGAAGAAGTTTAGAGACAGCTAAATATTTAAATTAAATAAAAGACTTTTCATAAAAAAAACTTCTTTGATCGGTTTCATTTTCGATTTCGTAAAAATATTTTGAAAAAAATAAAGTTTTCTATACGAGAACAACAATTTGATCGTTCAGTTTGTATGGCAGCTATATGGTATCGGTAATTTCGACAAAAGTTCAGCTCCTAGGAGAGAAAAGAACGTGTGCCAAATTTTAGATCGGTATCTTAAAAACTGGCGGACTATCTCATGGAAAAATATAACATGCTTCATCTTCCATCTTTTTCCTGATTTATTCTTTAGTTTGTCATAAGTAAACCTACCTCTTAAACTGAGGTTTCACTTGGTTAACGTCATGAGCTCTATTCCAGACTTGTGAGGTTTTTGAGTGCCTCACAACTTTTGTATTTGTTAAAGGCCCGCCTCTAAATATCGAATTGATATCAAATGCCAGCAAGTCACCTATTCAAATTATGTAGATCGACAATACCTTTATTGTACCACCAAATCTAATCTCGTTACTTACAATGTATAAGTAGTTATTAGGAAGTATAATATCATTGAATCTGAGACAAGTTAATAAAAAGTATTGGGAAACTCCAAATTTAACTGATATTTACTTTGTTAATTGTTATTATTATGTGTAAGTACTCATAATTGTTTGTGTGTGAAGTTGTAAGTATATAAGATTACTGGTATTTTTATAACTCAGCTCTGCGCCATATTCATAAAGCTTGCTCAAATATCTCAAACGTTTCTCATTTTAGCCATATTTTAGCGAATAATCCGCTCTAAGCGTTCGCGTGACCAAAATAAGCTTCATTTCCTCACCAAGACTGTGTAGCTTAGAGTTATTGAGTGAGAAATCCGAACTATTTATTACAAAAATGTCGATAAATATATTAGTATTTTAATATTTATATTAAGTCACACACTTGCCATGTTCATATTTTACAAAAACAAAACCAACAAGCTAATATACCCTACACAGGTGCATTTCTTTTAGTAACTATGTGTGCAGTTTGCATGGAAGCTATATGCTATAGTAATCCGATATGACTAATTYTGTCGGAGATTATGTTATTACCTTAAGCAGTAATCCATGTAAAATTTCGTGAAGATACCATGTCAAATGTGAAAGTTTTCCATACAAGAACTTGATTCCGATCGTTAAGTTTGTATGGCAGCTATAGGTTATAGTGGTCCGATATCGGCAGTTGCGACAAATGAGCAGCTTCTTGAAAACAAAATGACGTTTACAAATTTTCAGAACGATGTCTTAAAGACTGAGGGATATATACAGACGGACGGGCATGGCTAAATCGGCTCAGCTCAACATAATGATCATTTATATATATACTTTATAGCGTTTTCGATGCTTGCTTCTGGGTGTTACAAATATCGTGACAAACTTAATATATCCTGTTCAGGGTATAAAAATACACCAAGCACGCTATAAAAGGCTTTATGACCAGCGATGGCAACACTTTATGGCACTTTCGGCTGTTGGAGGCATTTGCAGCARAGTTGGCGAGCGCTTCGCATTGKTGAACTTGTCTGTCCGTCTGTTTGTATAGCCATCTTACTAATTCACTGCTGTTGCAACCAAATTTGCCAAATGAGCTGGAAAAGTRGTGAGCCTGCCGGCGACTAAGCTTATTTGTGGCACCTTCGAACCACCGTTGCAGTGGCATGTGGCAGCAGACCGACCGTAGACGTCTAGCTGCAGCGACACAGCGTCAACACTAATAACTGTTATCGCTRCAGCGCCAGCCGCATCAGCAACAATAACTAAACATGTGTGTGTATGTTTGCATGTGTGTTGGTGCGCCAATATGGCCAGCAATAAAAGTGTCATGCTTGAACGAGCGAAATGAGACAAAATCAGCAATTGCCACAAAGCGCAACAACAACACCGATAACAACACACAAGCACATACAAGTGGCAGTTGCCACAGAACAACAAAAGCTGGTTGGTTGTAAACAAGCAAACTGTCGCAAACAGCGTCYTAGCGCGTTTGTTGTTTCTTAAGTGCCGTATTTCTCTTGTTGCAACATACACTACGCGCCACAAATGGCCACGAACCGCTGTGTGCGCGACATTAGAGGCGTTCATGGGCCRCAATTGACTGGAGTTGCGGCTTCGCAGTTGGCTAGCGCTGCAGTGATGCAGCGCRACGGTGTGGCAGCTAAGCATGGCAAGTGGATTTCGCTTTGTGATTTGTTGTTGTTGTTGCCATTTAATTTGCTTTTTGTCCGCAGCGCAATTGTGCGCGTCCGCAATGGTACCCTGAGGAATTGCCGGGCCGACCATCGCAAGAAAGCATTTGTGGTTTTTAAGGGAAATTTCTAGTTTTTGCCCCACTAATTTGCTATTTATTCATTTGTAACTTTACAATTTGCGGTCACACGACGCATACTCGTACATTCATGGCTAGTTAGCATTTTGTGCATTTCATTTGCCGCATTGGTTACCATTTTGTTCGAGTTAACACATTCGCGATGGCCATAAAAATTATTATGTTGCACGTGCTGTTCGCCARCGTGGCACTTACATATCTAACATACGGTCGCTCCAGTTCGAAATGCTCGTACTCGTTCGTAAACTCTCGTAATTATAGTTTTGCTGGAAAATATCTGCCATTTGGCTGTATAATACTTAACTAAAGAATATAAATATCTAACTAAATATATGGAAACAACAACTGTAACAAAATTTGGAATAAAATATAGCGGTATAATATTTAACTCAAATATTATATTAAAGATCATAGAATGGAGAGATGCATGTAGAGCAYGCAAAAACATAGTTACTCCTTTTAACTTTATGAAGGCAATAAATTGGAACATAKCACTTAATATCCTACTTTTTGAATSTAAAGTCAGCGGACCGTATTTTTCCTTGGCACTACAACCGTAAGTCGGTTTTTGCCGATATAACACAAAACTACGCCAGTTGTCTTTAAGTTTTGTGCGGGCACATCGGCTGTACATCCAAAGTGCACACAGGTTCCTAAGCACTAGGACTATCCATTGGAAACGAGGGCTTCTTTGCTTCCATTGTCTACCGATTGGTCTCGTTTCGAAGGAGCTTTTCGCTGGAGTTTAATGGTCTAACCAGCGAATTCGTTGGATTTTTCAGGAACTTAACTATATTTATGTAGCTGTAGAGTTCATACAGTCCACAGTTTAATCTTCTTCGCAACTCCACGCTTCAATGCATTTTCGGGAAGCAGCATTTTCGGGAATAAAACGAAGATCAGGAGAAATGTTTAGGGCGCAGCTTTCTGTTAGGAGTTATTCATTGAGATAGATTTGCATTCACTCCGATAACAGAGCGGAAATACTGACTTGGAGCTCGCTGTCAGTGCTTTCAAGTTTTGTCAAGGAGTGCATGATCTAATAAGCAATATCATTAAATTACTTGGAGAGATAAGGTGGAGAAAGACCTGAATACACCTGGAACCTCCAATTGGCGAAAAGGAAGCTCGACTGGCGCGCTGTTGTAAACTCGGCTATAACAGCGTAATCAATGTCTACGGCACTAGAGAAGAAGATTATGTTACCAAATTCTCGGAAATGTTGGTGTTCCTGATCACAACAGAATCGCTGAAAAGCACAATGCTTATGAGCTCGCAAGAATAGTAAGGGTATGTGTTATCCGATCACATCCAATTGGGAACGAATCGCTGTTTCCTGGGCTCTTGCATTCTTTCTTTGGATCTGTAGATCTCGTGTGAGCTTTGTAAGCATTGGTGAGCAACTATCATATWCGAGGTAGTGAGATGCTCATGACTCAGAGGTCGGTTAAATTACTTGTCCTTAGCAAGRTTGATTTCATAGAGGTGATAAGTGGATATTATACTTCTGGTACTCATTCCTTGAAGCTAAAAAATTAGCAGGACGCAAATTGTCAACTTGCATGGGGGAAAGTGAAACAACAGGACACATATCTTTAACCATCTAGTTGCGAAGCAGGCAAATTGGCTGCTATTCAAATGAGTCGCCTCTACAAATCCGTGACAGGCTCAAGGCGCTTTCCCGATATGCCTTCGTCTCTTTGATCCACAGTTAGGAAGAAATCTTGTTGCTTCAAAAAATCAGTCTGACTACCTAACGTAACCTAGGTTTTGAGGTTTTGTTGTTATCCATTGTCAAGTCGAAACAGGAGAATCGACGTGGTTTTGGTCCTATTTGAGGTCAGGTAATAAAATTTGATTAAAATCGTAAGCCTCATTCTCTTACTCTACACCTTACTAGCTGTGATGGTAAGGGATTAATCGATACTTTAAGCTTTATGGRAAGTGAACGTGAATATTAACTGCAAGGGAGAAAGTAGAGTTCAATATTGACAYCAGAGAGGGACAGGGACAGTAAGTTAACAGTTTAAGTATTTTTTAAGTTTTTCAAAAATCTCTAATGGGATTGGAGGAGAGTAAAGTAACAGAACTTACTCCGCTACTAAGTGGATTATCCCAAGAGGTGTAACGTGTATTTCTCGAAGGATTTGATTATTTGCCTTAGTCCGGGAAGGTAATCTGCTAGAATCTTGAAATCAGAAGTTCTAAATATCGTTCGTAAAACTGAAAAAAGGAAAGGAAGGTTATAAAAAGCAAGTACTTACGTTCTCATATAACCATAAAAGAGCTTTGAAGCCGCATTTCCAATCCCTCTTAGCAAAAAATATTCCCAATATTAGTACAACTAGCTGTATAAACTCATATTATTCTTATATGCGGTCTTTACTATAACTGTGTAAAGTAATATAAAATAGCTGAGCAGCTGCTTAAAGCTGTAGCGCCTCTGAGGGAACCATAGGATGGGAGTTGTAAAGTGATAAATTAGCCGAGAGTACCGAAATCGCGAAGGGAATATGTATCATAAGTAAAAAAGCGAACACGTTTTAGCTTCTGAGAATGGTAAGACGAACCGTATATGTATATTTAGAGAAATATTTCGGGAGACTATAACTTTCACCTAAAAWGCTTAATAGCAGAAAAAGCTCTCAGGCCCAGAACTAATGAGTGTTCATTCAAAATTTCTTGAAGAAAATCGTATGTTGCAGATAAAAATAAAATATTTCAAAAGCTATCTGAGCTGTGGTTATGGCCTTGACTCTTCTCCTTTTATTTTCTCATTTTACTCTCACTTTCTTTCTTTCTTTGGCGCTTAATTACACTAATCGTTTATCTGCTTTTARAAAACACTAAAATTTATCAGATGTCAAAATGTGTAAATCAACCGTTAACATGGGCCGAAAGTAAATGAGCATAAAGTTTAAATCGTTAACCCTAATAAAGCCATTAAGGCGTGCGCAAAGTCAGCCGAATGCTTGGTTATAAACATCATTATGTGTTCTCCGTATGCAAACATGMGTATCGCATGTCAAATGTCTTGATTGTGCTTTTAGTATGTGTAATCAACACTTTGCGCGCCGATCGCTCTAACGCGCTTTCACCCGAGCGCCCGTGCGCTCCGCCTCGTCAAAGTGTTTGTGATCGACCGACCAACGGACCACCCAAAATGTGTCTTAAAAATTTCGAGCGAAAGGCGATAAGGCAAAGTCAAAAGCTAAATAGCAACATAAGCCATAATAGCAAYAACAACAAAGAGCAAAAGCAAAACCAAAAGCTGTTGATCACGCCGTACTWGGCAAGAGATATAGACGCAAGTTTCGGCATTTCATTTTGGTGTCTTTAAGTATACCACGYTTCCGCCCCTCCCCGCTGGCGCTGTGTAGCTTAATCGGCGGGCTGGCGTTGATTTTCGATGATTTTTTATAACTTCATTCGTCTTTTGTCAGTTATATTTACAACTGTCAAAATATTAATTTTGTGGTTATTCAAATTGTTGTTGCAGCTGATTATTTCACATTTACCCAAATGACTTCATTTATCATTTGGTGGACTCCGCATTGTCGATTATGGTTTAGCGACTGCAACGGTGGGAGAGAGGCGCAGTTGCTGAATATTGTGAAGCTGAATGTAATCACTTAATAAATACCGTCAATATTTCAATAGTGAATGGTGGGATTACGAATAACCAGTATTTGGTATTCATCATTTTAACTAAGTTTCAAGTCGGCGTTGGACGACCAATTGACTTTTGGAGCATTTTTTCTTGACATTTTTTCTTGCATTAAATTAAAAAAATTTTCTTTACTTCGAAGGTAGGTCGTGTAAAAAATGTCGTTTAAGTCTAAGTTTATTTTTAAGACTTCACCAAAATATTCAATAATTTTGATAATCTAATGGCCTGTTCACAAACTCTATACTCTTCTTTTTGATCCGTTTGAAACTGAGGCATTATTTTTAGTTTTGGAAAAAAAGTTTCGCAGACATTCGTATCCGAAGTTTTATTCGAGGTTTGATTGATTTTTTTAGGTAATACCCTGTGATGAATCAAATTGAAATATTTTATAGAAAACATCCCGCGAGTCTACGTGCTTTTTATCCGCTATGGTCCATTTATCACTAACTTTTTTATGACTCGGAGAACTTAAGACCTTTTGAAACCTTTTGAAATGTCACCTAACCAATTGCTTGACTAACATTGGGAGGATTGTGAGAGGAAATTATGTCTTTCGGTTTTTGTTCGGTTTTATCAAACMTCCGAGAGAATGTCTGTTATGGAAAAATTCTCATAGAATTCAATAATTTATGAAAGAGTTTGACGAATTATCTAGTCCRAAACTAAGTGYAGGGTCTGCAGATTTAAGAMCAACTWTAGATAGATAGATAGAAAATAATGGAGGCTTTGCACTGMGAMWTAGGGTCTATTGTGTCCTCTTCTATATCACATAAGGTCACAAAGATCCAGCACTGCGAATAATTGCAGGAGCATCCTGGACGCGACTGAAGAGATGTGATCYCTGTCCATGTAGATGGATTCTACAGCCTTGAGCCTGCTTCTACAAATTGCTGGGCAATCTAGAACCATGTGTTCTGGAGCTTTTCTGTTSTATGTCGCAAAACCGGCAGTATGCCTATGTTGGGTAATTGTGCTGAGCTTKAAGTCACCTGCATATACCGTACCAGTGCCGTTCTCTCCCCATTCTCTTATCTATGCAGAGAAACTGTTTGAGAGTGTTGGGCGCCCCACCGCAATGAATGGTTATGGTGCCATCACCCAAGAAGCTGCCTCAGAGCAGGTTAGTTCGTTGGACAGCTCATTGCAGCGTACCCTTTTATGCTCCGTTTCCCAGATCAGGTGTACACGGTTGCTACCTATATACTCCTCCACCAATAGCGATTTGACCTCATAAGCTGAGATCGCTTTTAGTGCCGCTTGACCGTCGCTGAGTATAGCGATACGTATAGGAAGAAGGAACAATGGCGAGTCTTTCTCTAAGGCCTTCATTTTTTGAGACGATATTATCTTCCTTTTGCCAAAAGTGTCTGCTGCGCATGTGCCTAAATCGCCATAAGGTTGAGTCTATGTGCGGCATAGGAATTTGACCAACTCTACTTTGTGTGTGTGTTTTATACCCTGAACGGGATAGTTTTAAGTTTGTCAAGAGTTTGGAATACTCAGAAGGAAACGTGGGAGATTCAATAATAATATATGTATATACATATATATAAATGATCGGTATGTCGAGCAGAGTCGATTAAGCYATGTCCGTCTGCCTGCATATATACGCGAACTAGTCATGAAGMTGTTTATTTATCGAAAACGGCGGTATCGAACTCCTATAGTATATAGCTGCCTTCCAAACTGAGCGATTAAAAATAAGTTTTTGTGTGAAAACCCATGTTTTGTAAAGGATATTGATTTAGTTTCGGAATTTACYAAGTCCAAACAGATTTCATAAATCAGTCTACACACACAGAAAAAAAAAGATCATTAACTGATCGCCACTGACGAACTGTCGTACTAACTGACAAGTTGACGCTCTGCCAGTTCAGTGGAGCGTTCAAAAGTATGCAAACTCATGGCTTTCATTGTAACAAAAACAAAAAAAAAATATGAGTGAGCGTTTTTCAGGCGAACCGCGGAATGTACGACACAATGAATGGCGGTTCCGCAAATAAATTATAATCCGGCTTAAAAGACAATAACCAATTAAAAGCAATAAAAGTTGGCAAAACAACAGCGCCAGAACATTAAAGGTGACTAAATAAGCGTACGAAATGGAATAATCAAATGAGATTGAGACTTAATTAAATCTGACAGATTTTTAATTTTACCCGCCATTCATTAATCGCTTCGTGATTCTTTTGTTTTCTTTTTTATTTGTGTTATTCTGCGCCTCCTCTACCTGCAATTACTTTGGCACCAAAAAGTAATGACAAGTAAATAAACAATTTCAATGAGCAACAACAACTCATATCTACCTACATGCCACAGATGCATACACATACATATACATACATATAATTTCATCTCAGCTGTGTGTATGCGTGTAAACTTACCGTTTGAAGGCGGCAAAAGAATTCAGTCACCACCCAGTCATAGCAATCACCAACCATTTGACAGACGCAATCAGTCACTGATGCCAGTCAAGTGGTTGGATAGACATGCACATATGTATATATGTATATAGRTATATATAAATGTATTTTGTATATTTAGGTATGTATGTATTTATGTATATTTGTTGGCATGTATGTATGTCTGCAATCGCTGGTAGGTAGAGAGGTGGGCAAGCATGCTGCGATGATGGAGTAGTTGAAAGCTTGTTTTGTTGTTGTTGTCTTTGTGTTGACGCAAAAAGTTCAAATGGCAATTGAAATGTTAAATTAATAACTAAAATACAGCAATAAATGTTGAGGTGTGAATTTTGGTGAGCAAGAGGAAAAAAAGTTAATAAATACTTGAAATMTCATATACATAGCTACATATAGTTTATATTTATATATACATATATATATTGGGTAGTCGACAAAGTTTTTTCGTATTTCTAATCAAACTTCAACTTATTATTTTTTTTAATATTTATAATGAAACAAATATGTACCATTTTGGTCGACCACTTTTTGAGACATTATTCCCTCAGTTTAAAACTTTTCTGGTTTTTCGGCGAAAAACTGTGATAAGTAATTCTCACTGGCTTTTTTTGAAGCCAACTTGCCTCCACTAAGGGAGTTCTGCATTGACCGAATTAAATAGTAGTCCGATGGCGCAAGGTCAATGTTACATATATGGCAAATGCATCAAAACTCGCCCGGTTTTTGTCGAGCCATCAAAGATGTGTGTGGTCTTGCGTAGTCCTGATGGAAGACGATGCCTTTACTGTTGATCAGATCTCGCCTTGTTTTTTTTTTGGTTGCTTGCTTCAATCTCACCAGTTGTTATCAGTAAAATGTAAAATGAATCGTTCGACCGGGCTGGATCAGCTCATAGTAGAYGATTCCTTTCCAATCCCACAAAACACTCAGCATAACCTTTCGAAGCGTAAATCCTTCACCACGCTTGGACTATAATCTTTTTTGCTTATTATTGTCGTATTTGATCCGATTTTTCGSCTCCTGTTACCATTCGCTTCAGAAATAGTTCGATTTCATTTCGTTCCAGCAAAGAGTCGCGATGTTAATTCGGTTCAATAAATTTTTCATAGACAATTCATAGACATCGARCTTCTTTTTATAGCCAGCCTTTTTTAAATGGTTYAAAACCGTTTGAATGCTAAGCTCCTTAGCGATCCTGGTCAATCTTTTCCATAATTTCATCGACTTTTTCAACGATAAGTTGACCAGAGCGAGGTGCATTTTTCACATCGAAGTTTCCAGAATAAAAGCGGGCGAACCATTGTTGCGCTACAAGAACTAATACARCATCGTCTATGTAAACTTCAAAATATCATTGGTGGCTTGCGGAATTCTTCTCTTTTATAGAAAAATTTCAAAATATATCGAACTTCTTCATTATTTTCACTAATTTTTGAATACCTGTAACTTTTTTTAAATTTTTGCGAATTTAATTTTTTTCCTGTTTAAAWAAAGCATAAAATCTCACCTTTCCAAAACTATATCGTATGACGCAATGTGATGTGGACTGGAGATATACCACTGCAACCACATCTCTTGACAAAATACGAAACGAATTTTTCAACTACTCTGTATTATATATTAAAATTAATTGGAAAATAAAAAATAAACAGGTGGCAAYACTTCACAATTTTTTTTATCAAACTAATAGGATTAAAAAATGCTTACTAAGATTCTTTAAGCATTTCCAGGTTAAAGAAATTAATTAGATTGATTTAATATAACAATATTAACATAATTGTAAGAATTTTTTGTTGTACTTAGGAATATTTCAAATCCCATGAGCTGGTTATGTAAAAATTTAATTCGTATAATAAAACTTGTGTGTTATTAGTTGCTCTTTTTGTACTCTTTACCACTGTGGACTCTCTTCCAGGCTTTACAGAGATTAAACAGGTATCAGTGCTCTTTTGAACAGTGAACTAAGAGTTTAGTTGAATGTGCCTATTAGTCTATGGTTGCTTTTTACCATATTTTTAGTCCCGTCATAAGTTATGTTTCAAATTCGGGGTGCTATAAAATCGAAACTATATTCCATTTTTCAAATAAAGTTTTTTTTTTAGTTTTTTGAAACTCTCCCAATTTCTGAGAAATATTCGACAGACCATTTTATCCAAATTTGAACGTTCAGACGGCCATTCATTTGCAGCTATGAAGCCTTTTAATTTGTATAGCTTTCGACTTATGTGCTAAAGCAGAATCTTGCTGGATAATCCAATGCTCTCCATCGCAGGGAGTATTGCTTAAATGCTTTACCAGACCTCCGAAAACATCCTGCTGATACACTTTTGTCCCAGTTTTAACCTTTTTTTTCGCAGAAGTGAAGACTTTTAACTACTTCGCAGGAGACTTTCCACCAAACCAATCAGCTGGAAGGTTGCCAGCCCTTGATTTTTTGRAATACAATTTTTGCGTCTTTTGAACTTTTTACGTAGATTTAGTCGTTTTCTTATTAAAATTTCTTCAACAGCATTTAAAAATTTGGTTCTGGAGAAAGGATACTACTTTTATGGCCGAGGCTTTTATGCGCATATCATCTTAATACCTACTAATAAACACGTATAAGGAAATTACGTCCGAAGTATGTTTGAACTTATTCGAACCAAAATGTAATTGAGAAAGGTATCTGGTACTGTTATTAATCTATCTCTTAATTYAGTGATCTGTCGACCTTTTCAACATACCATATACATATGTATGTATATATTCTTCAAGAGAAATAAGGAATAACCGAATGGATACCTAYGACGTAAGCTTTTTAGTTAGACAGGAGCTTAACAATTACTTATTGTTATAGATTTCTACAGTTCGATCTCSTGTAGTAAARCCACTATTACACAAGTAGAATGATRTGAGCTAATTTCAATTAAAATATCGTGAATGGAGGTATAGATTTCACAGCACTGACTCATTCTTTAATAAGTTTACTCTTCTCCATTTGATTGACAATCCATCAAATCATTGACACTCATCAAWGGGCAAGCAGAAAAAAGGAAATATTTTGAGAACTCCATGCACCCGACACTTGCCGATTACTTCAAGGGCGGTTGGGCAACGAAAAATTGTGTGACCGTGTGTGTGTGTCTTCGTGTAATCTCAAGCAACTTTTTTCCTTTGCCACACTTAATCACTGCACAAACATTCCATCAACACCAACACACTACGGCGTTGTTGYAAGCATTATTGGTTGTTGTTGTATGGTTGACGCCAGCTTAGTGTTGTTATCGGCTGGCAATGCAATGCGTTTCCGTCTTTACTCCACTTTTCAATTTGTTTTTGTTTTGTTTTTCAGCGTCCGCCTTTTGTTGGTGTTATGGGTTTTGTTGTACTCTGCTCCCGGTTGAACTTCCAAGAGATCAACTGCTGATGCGCGTCGCTGATGCCACCGCAAGCCGRCCGATGGTGCTGTCAAAATCGGATTGTATGCTTTTGCTGCTTGGCTTTGTTGTTAACAAAGCAATTGTTGTTGTTGTTATTATTATTTTATTTGATTGTGTTATGKTCGTGTCGACTTGACATTGATGACTGCCCCAACAACTGACAACTGCAGTGCAACATTGATACTCTCATATTCTCGCCATGACTGCGTGTTAGTGTGTGTGTTTGTATGTGTGTGGTAAACCGCATTTGACATGTTCAGCCCCGAGACAGACATTATTTTGGACAATTGTGAGGGATGCTGGTGCTTGTGAGGTTATATATTGTTGTTTTTGCTTGTTTARTTGTGTCTTATGTTGCAAGGCAGAATTAACAACTGTAAATTTTATGCTTCAGAATTTGATGTTTTTAAAAACTTTTTTTTGAATTTTGTTTTTTCTTTTCTTTGTTTGATTCAGRTTCAATTTTACACCCCTCARYTGGTTTTATTAGAATGACAGATTTGTAKTTTTATTTGTTGTGGAAGAATTTTATCGCATTATTGATCGTTTCTCCCAAATGTCTAAAGGTTAGGTTAGATGGCTGATTAAAGATCCCACGTCAACTGTTATATGTAGTCCTTGGCGATCTCATAGAAAAGAGGAATTCCTGTAGTGGCCAATACAAATTTGCACATTCCCGCCAGCCGGTGCGATATCTGAAGGTACGCGTTGCCAAGTGTTTAATTCTTGAACTTCCTAACGCGGAACAGCCAAGAAGGAAGTCATCCTCTTCCATACGGCTTCTGCAAATGGCATATGGTAGGATTCCCAACCTTACAGCATGGATGCCAATAGATCAATGACCTGTTAAAAGAACCATAACTAGTTAGAGGCTACCCTTACTGAAGGCAAGGATATTACTACATCTCCTACAATCGATCTTGCGCCAAAAGACTTTTGCGACAGCGCATGTACCGATGGTGGACAAGCACTAGTCAAGCCCAGTTATCTAGGGAACACACATGGATAGGGAGCACTGATCAGCTACTATTCTATCGAGGTTCTAGGTTACCTTTCCTTGTTAGCTTATCAAATTTGCAATTTCCTCAGATKCCACTATGGCSCGGCACCCATACCAGTCTTATCACAAAGGTACTCGATATTATTGATAACGAAGTTTGGCACTCCTCGAACAAACGTGAACGCACTGTTAATGAGCTCGAGGCTAGTTTTGTTGCTCTACTATCTGAGTGGAAAGTAGACTTCTCTGAAGGAGAATGCACACCGGAGAAAGATCTAGTGCTACATTGATGGCTGTAACCTCGACTTGGAAGACACTGCAATAGTCGGCAAGTCTGAAGTAGGAGTTGATCGAGAGCTCCTGACAGCTTCGAATAACTCTTATTCTCTGATTTAATATATTCATTATTTCATAAAATTAATAATGAATATGTAATAAAAACTCATTATAGATTAACTTTTATGACAGCCTGAGCTTGTAACATAACTTATGGCAAGTTTAATCATATCAAAGACCAATTATCTTCTAAACGTACAGGTACAATAAAATATCTATAAAWTAGTTACAACTAAATATTTAATTTTAAACCAATTATTTTATTATTATTCTTCATCTAATTTAAGCCGCTTSGCTTTATACTTTTTCGATATCTTTCGACTAATGTCTACTGCACTCGAATCCTCTTCATCACTTTCTTCSATATCGAAATTTAGCCGCTTACGTTTCACTCTTCTGTTGTGTGCCAGTGGCGACCCTACGTAGGGTATCAAAATTAGGGGTAATCGCTTTTCATTCTGTGTTTCGATCGTCACTGGCGATTTAATATTCGTTGATTCTTTTAAACATTTTGGGGATACCTGGTCGTGGGTCTCCTCGTCAGTGTCTACATCTGATTCTTTTGGTGTTTCCTCGACGCAATTCTCCTCTTCAGTGTCCTCAATCGATTTCCGGTAAATAATCTCGCCCATCTTCTGCTTGAAGAATGCCTCGAATTCGTTAAATAATGCTTTACATTTGTGAATGGCTGCCATATTAATTATTTTCAATAGAATTTTAAAAATTTATTTCGAATATTAATTTATTAAAGCCAGAAGCTTTTTAATTTTTTAGGCGCGTTGTACTTTCCCTGCTTACAGACGGAGACTAAGTTCCGTGATAGTGGCACATGCCTTTTATACCCATGCTTTTAATAGTATAAGTACCCAAATACCTGCATCTACCTACCTGCCTAACCTCTATATCCTTATGTAGAAAAGGTGCTCTTTAAAGTACAGGCAGGGGATCGTACATGACTTCTGAGATAATAGTTATTAGCTTACCTACTTACGTAATTAGTCTGGTRTTACCTGGAGTATCAAGCTTTTGGGTCTTTTATTTGTAATTTTATTCGGCTTTTTAGGGGATATTCGGGACGAAAAGATCTAGAAGATTTTGAAAGCAATAAAACTAAATGATTATACGCACAGAGGTGAGCCAAAGTCATATGGAGCAGTTTTGTCACATCWGAAATTATTCAGTAGTGAAGGGAAACTCTTTGTTCTAAATATCGGCTAAAGAAGTAAGCTTACTTTGATGGCGAGATTTTAACCGGCTAGAGTATCTGCTAAATCRTCTTGGCTCATCAACTAGAATATGTTTTGCGAAATATTTGTGTAAAGTATAATATTCCATAACAACAAAACAACCTGCGGTAATGTATAAAGCGAAAAAAATTCCGGGTCTCTGTAAAAACTGCATTCGAGTGTGTTTGAATCTTTAGAAGTGGTCCTAGGCTTGCTGGCTTTCACGCCATACATATGTACCTCTATATATTACCTCTAGGTAATGCCCAATGGAAGTTTGTTATTTCGTCGCGCAGGACGTCAGCGTAGTTTAGTAAAGACTTGATATGGACTTCTGATACTTCCTCCAGTCGCTCGAACTATAAAGCTTCTATATATCCAAGCCGAGTTCTAGATGAGACCGGACATTAGCAGAGGAAGTATTCCAGCGTCYATCTCAGGTCTACTACTCTGCAATTTCTACATGTGCGCTTGTTAATAATAATGTCCATATTGTTAGCATGTGGGGACAGTGGGAACATAACGGTTGCGGTTGTAAAATTTGTGTCTYACTATGAGACCCTTTGGATTAATAATAATTTAATAAAAATTAATTTTATATTTAATAAAATAGAAGCATCTGTAACAGTGAGACAAGTTAGCTTCAAAGACGAGAAAGGTTGTAATCTCTCTCCTTAGGACATATATTTATTATTAGAGCGTGTATAACTCGAAGTTGTAAAAGTATAGCTAATTGTCGGTATAGAGAAATAGGAATTAGATGACTTTTTACTCCGACTCCTTAAGTGGATAGTTCTCTATAGACGGTCTCTTTGTATGACAGCTTCCGATAAATGAGTAGCTGATGAAGAAAATATAGCAGCCGAAGCTGAGAGTGTACATAAAGAAGCTGAGAGTGTACATAAAGACCGTGGATAGTCGATTCGCGCCATGATAACCAACTATTGATGCCTGAAATTGAAGCTCGTGATTTCAGCGAGATTTCTTTTCAACAAGATGGCGATACTTCCCACTCCACACTTATTCAGAGAACACTTCGGTTTGCAGATAATTTCACGTTTTGGGCCGGTCTATTGGCCATCAAGATCATATGATATCAGATCGTTAGACATTTTTGTATGGGGTTATGTAAAGTCTAAAGTCTTTGTGGACAATCCCGTTTCGATTCAAAACATTACGCGTGTCATTCGTTAGTTACCGGTCGAGACATCAAAAATTGAACTCAAGGGATGCACCATCTGAGACATAGCCACTGCGGACATTTGAAAGAGATAATTTTAAAATAAATACCAAAGAATGTTCTTTCGAATGATAAGTGATGTTTCTGTGTTTTTTTTAAAAAGTAGGCAACCTCGRAAGCGGTCACCATCTATTTTGTAACTCATAAAGACAGTATAGATGGATAAATATTGCAATAAGTATAATTACACGAGTWTACTCGTATAGGGTATTGCAATGGATAGTTTAGCTGTCCGCATTCGGTTATCTTCGTACTCCTACATTGGCGCTTTAAACTTAGGTACTCAAGTGGCGACTGGCTTCATGTTCTTTTGACACTTGAGTGTCGTTTACTCTTTGTTGTTTTTAATTTTTGGTAACCACTTAATGATATCTTTAAACTTGACTGACTATATTTTCGAAAAAAATTTCGAAATACTTTTGAGTTATGTGCGAAGTGCAGATATAATTTAAATCAGCCAAAATTAGTGGGAATTAAATGTGTGTAAGTGGTATCTGTGCCAGAGTTCACACACATACATACATACATACAATTATACATACATATAGATACACGGCGTACATCGCGGTAAATGCAAGCGTCAGCAAGTCCATCTGTCTATTATTGTAAGCGAGTCTTCGCTGCGGTTCTTGATTATCACAATTATTCAAGCAAACGGTCAGTCGTTGACTTGTGTGTCTGTCCGTCCGTCTATTTGTCTATCTCACCATCAGCGCTGTAATGGCTAAATGTACTAACTGTCTAACTGCCCGGCGCACAGCCAGCAGCCAAAGTCTCCTAAGCCGCCTAAGCCGAAGCCCCACATCGCACGCCATAAGCGTTTTGCATTGTTTTCGATCACACGTCGAGTGTTGAGCAAATAAACGCTGCAGCTGAGGTATCAAAACTCGCTGGCGATCAGCTGAAGATGAGTTATGGAAATTTGTTACTTCCGAGAAATAAACAAAAAAAAAAAAAAAATACCATAAATGAAAACAACAAGTCGTAAATTACAAATAAATTACTTACAAGCAGCTTGGCAACAAGTGTTTCTTAAGTGCGAGCTTGTGATTGCATTTGATTTGGACTCTGGGGTGGTCCGTGTGCCAACAAATGAGCTCTGCTTATCTTAATTGATTTGTAAGTTTTCCTTATCTTTGTTTGTTTGATTGGAACATAATTCGGAGATTTATGACGGCAGATGTAGGCTTGCGACTCTATGGCGCGAGTTCAATACTTATTTTGGGGAATTTCGAAAGTGGCACGTTGTTATCAGAACCTTAATGAGGGCTGTTTGTAGAAGTTCTCAACCAATGTTACGACTATCAGTTGTGAGCGGTATGGTTGTGTATGAAATAGTCTTAAAGTAAAGATTAACTTCTTACCCGATATCAACAAGTCGAAGCCGGTTTGGATTTTTCGGAACCGTTAAAATTGTATCTCGCCTGATTTTAGTTCAGGACAAGACAATCATCAACGGCTAGTATATTTGTTGTAGAGAGCTCTTTGTTTTCTTATTAAAACATTGATTTTTAGCTCTCTCTACTTCTCAATATTTACAGAAGATTAGTCTTCGKGCAGGTCCCAAGCCCAGCGCACAACCCTCAGGAGGGATGTCTCGCCTTCTCACTTTAGCTCGCCTTAAAACAGATTTCTTTGGCTAGCCARAGGATACTTGGTTTTAAGGCCGAAAGTCGTGAGCTGCTTGRCSTATATGTAAAAGAATCGTTTATGGACACTCCCAAGTGAACGGTGCTTARATCACTTTCCTTACTTGCATGAACTTCTACACATGACTCCATCCTCCATACTACTTCGGAATGAGTAGGCAATTGAGAAGTAGAGTCCTCTCTCGACGTACAAAGACCATACTCAACAAGTCACTCATTATCCCCGTCCTGCTATATGGAACACAGGCATGGACGATGACAATATCTGATGAGTCGGCGTTTCGAGTTTTCGGTAGAAAGGTTCTGAGGAAGATTTATGGCCCTTTGGTAATTTGCATCGCTGAATACCGCAGTCGATGGAACGATGTGCTGCCGGGGGAAGTAATGGAAGAGGACGACTTCCATTTCGTTGGAATTTCCAAGCTACAATTGGAATCCCCAATTGGCCCCAAACAGCGTAAAAGAAGAACGACTGCGACAAAGCGCATTGTTATAAATTTGTGGAGGCGCCATATATACGTTTCGGCTGTGTTTCCTGGTTCATCCAAAGTACGACTACCGAACTGTTTCAACCTCMGTCTTGCTCAAGCTGAATATTGAAGGAGAATGTGCTCGACTGTTTCAACGTCACCTATTTTCATACAACTTCATCCGAAAATTTTTTTTTAGAAGACTGGACACTGTCCAGTAAGAACTCTTATGATTTCGACAATATAAACTCAGCTAATGCTTCAGTAGATCTTCTTCGTTCTACTCCAGGCTAAAAGGATCTCGCAGTTGTACAGGAGCYGATTTTCGTCCATCGCCAGATAAGTATAAGCAGGAGATATAGATACAGATAAAGTTCTAGAACACAAACGGACAATGCAGATCTATCTCAGCCCACTCCGTTGTGAGTGTGGCAAGGGTGCCAGGTTTTGTTATCCCATCGACTTTTCAGTTTCAGCGATGCCATTATGACCAGAAACTCAAACGAGTAGCTAATAAAGCGAAGAGCAAAGCTGGGTGCTATTGCTACCCCGGGGTTCAAGTATGAAAACAATCGTATTCGTTGAAAGTTTAGGAAAATCGATTTATATTCGATATCAAAGTAAAGACTCACAGACTCTGATTAAATCATAAAACTATAAGGTGATGCCAATTCATTCTAACCGCCAAATCCATACTTCACTTATCACTTGAAATTGAATTAAAACGAAATGTAACTAGTGATTTTCCAATTTGTGTAATTAATGCTTGGGAAACGCGCAACTTATGACTTCTCAGCTAAATACTAGACGATAACACCACAACTCTATGCAACAATAATATCGGCAATTAAGGCATCGCATGCAATGAGCCGTCCTCCGCATAACCATATTCCCACATCCCGATACTTAAAGCCATAATAATATCATCATCAATAGAAGAATGCTGATAATGCGTTGATGGCAGACGTCGGACACACAGAGCGAGGAGCAAAGCCGGCGAGTGCTTATGCCCGTCCGCACATACTTAGATAAGCGATGACTCAAGCGCTGGTGGTCTGCGATAGCCAACGGAGAGAGTAGCCGCGCTGGCATGCGCGAAACTRTTAGAAGACTATCGCGGTGGCCGCCACAATGTTGATCTTTGGCCGCCAAAATAAACGATGGATTGCAGCACATCTGTTCCTACATATGTATGTAGCGCAATTACGCTCTTGCAATTATTGCACGGAGATGCACAGSGCGACGACCCGCCTGGCGTGTCGCGCACACTAAGGTGCCTCATACGCCGGCGCGTTGGACAGGAGAGCAACGCGGCGCGCTGTAAATGAATATTTCTAATATCGCAAAAGACTACTAACTTCTAGACATGGATTAGCCTAACTGTAATTGCAGTGAGATATGCGTTCGCTGCCTTGCGGACGCGCCGCGGTGCGTCGCAGCAGTGATCAGGGCGCGCTTTGGCAAGTGGCAACTGAAGCTGGCGCCAAGTGGTGGAAAGCAATTAAAATGGAATGGAAATGGAATAAAAACACATATAAGTACAACAGAAATGATTATAATGTGTGCAACAACAATAACAATAATGTGTACTCCGTGCCCTTCCCAGGTGAAAAACTTTGGCGTGCGCTGCGATATAAGCGTTGTACTAGCGCGGCGCTGCAATATAGAGGCACAGCATCGCCGATTCACTGCAACAAAGGCATATCCGCAAAGAAATACTAAACAACAACTACCATTACAATAACAATTCAAGTAGCATTAAGTGTTGCAGTGCCAATATTGCAATTGCCGCTGCCAGAGCAGCACAAACGCTCGGTTGCATGCACACACAACTTGCAACAACAAAGAAAATTGCAGCGATCCGACTGCTGCGACTYTAACTGCTGCCACTGGTGGACCACCCAAGTAGACAGATATAGCGTGGCTCTATTACCGCTGTGGCAAGGCTTTGTGCAGAGTGTTTAATGATGTTGTGGYATTGTGTTCTGATTAAGGATAAGAGAATGATGCGAAGAGAGCGCGTTCAAAAGTTGCTTAAAAAGTGAGCAAACTGGTGTGGATTAGGGATGTCAAGTTCATTTAATATGTTCAGCTGAGAGTTTAGGAAACATGAGTAAAGTTAAAGTTGGCGCGGTTTATTGGCKTGCTTATTTAAGCATTCTATTTAGTATAACATTTTTAGCTTCTTTACCAAATAAAAATATTCCTTAATTATACTTTAAGTACTTTTTTTTAATCAAATATTGATGTAAGCAAGGATGTGTAATAAATCGTATACAATTTGTAATATATATGATGGATGACACTTCAGTTTTGGTTAAAAGCGAAAATTAGTAAGAGCTAAAAGTTTATCCAAACCAAATGTAATTTTTGTGCCAAAAAGTCAAAAGTATTAAATTTATTAAATAATTACTTTTCTATCTTCTGCAGGTGAGTTTCTATGCCATTGTTATATTGTTGATGCCAAGGGTTGGCTGAGGGGTGAGTTTTTGATCTAAATGAAAATATTTCGGAGCTGTTGCTGTTCTTGCTTTTTCAGTGGAAGACGATACTGAATAATGTTGAGACATGCTATCGTGTTGGCAGTTTTTGATTGGTTATAAAACTGGCTGCATTCTGAATACGTAAATCTGACTGCCATCGGGATAGAATTAAGGGCTAGAAAATTAGTTTTAGTTGAATACCCTCTCATCTACAATTCTGTCTGATAATCTTAAGCTTACTTCGTTTTACTTAGACGTTTTGTTTCGTTTCGTTTTACTTTAGGGAGTGACTATTCGAACAAGCAACTGGGATAAAAAAAAAAAAAAATAAAACCGATGAGCAGAGTTCAAACATACCAACTAGACAAGTGGCCAATCGAAGATGGTTTTACATATTTATGGCATTTACCAACAAGAACGACTAGATGCTAAAATGAAAAACGAAACACTGCAATTTAGTGAAAATGGGTTATATTTTTTGTTATGCAGATAATTTTCTGCCATTTTTGATTTGAATAAAATGTCGTTCAAATCTCCACCACAGCTTCGTTTGCATATCTCCGCTCGTTTGCACCAATTTTCCATGACTCGGTGCATMCGTTTGGCTATAGTGCGCCGGTTGATAAGCTTAAATCTTTGTTGGAAATATAGWTAATCTTCGTCGATTTTTAATATGGACAAAATACTACTTTCTTTGTTAAAATCGATTAATCTGCTTTAGTTAAAGTCAAAATATAGGCTAATTGGCATTTAATAGAACTTAAGTTATCAGTAAATTATCCATTCCATCCCCTAACGCCACTTTTCTAATTCCGTCGAAATATTTAGTTTACTAAGTTTTGYCTTAGGCTTTAAAGGCGTTTCGCATWTCGGCCAGAAGTGTCTTCGAAAGCAGAGCAGAAGTGGATAGTGTCACCGAAAACAAATGGCTTCAATTCTGCTGGGTACCAGGTCATAGCCTTTGGCAGCGAGTTGTGGAGATGATTGTTAAAAGTGGTGTATTGCTATCATCGTTGGCTGACATTGGTAATTCCATGCATAGTCTATACGGCGATCTGACCAAAACGGGTCCATTCGTGACTCATTAGCCTGCCAGAATAACCTACCTTTTGTCTTACGGCCTTGAAGACAAAATCAATCTCTGCCCAAATGTAAAAATATATAACTTTTAGACCTGCAGAATACAAGCTTTGAATACGTTTTTGGAAACTATATATGTCGGGAGAGGTGGAGTTTATTGGGTATAGCTCCATTGGTTCCTTGCGGTTCACTATTGGATGATTGGGTCAGAGGTCGGCTTAGTAGGGGATGATTAAATACTAGCAACTGCGCGAACGTAAGGTACTTTTGACATAACTCCTTGTTCTCGGCAAGGTCCATCTTTCAGTGGTTGTAAAATTTCTAAGGGGGACTCTATCCGATCGGAATTCATGCGGTAAGATTGAAAATTTGTCCGCAAACCGGTTGCATTAGCTGCTTGGAAGAGGATGAGATAAAAGTTTATTAATTTGAATAGGATCCAAACTCTTCTCCCGTAGTTCAAGTTCGCCAACATCATCGTTACCGACTTTAGTCTCCTCGAACAAACGCTCTAGACTGAAAACGGACCCAGCAATTGACGATCCGCCCCTCACCGTCCTCGCGGACACGGTAGAGTCGATACCCATCTGAGTCTTTCCCCACTATTGGCTGCGGATTATCCGCCTTGAGTTCTGTAGGGAGTATCCTGAGGACACATAGCTCGGYGCCATAGCTTATGTCTCCCTTTGCGACACTGAAAGGAGTAAGGGATTGTTTATTTATGAGAAATATGGCTCCTCGGTCCTTTATGTGACGTGAAATTTAGCATAGATGTCACTAATARTACTAACAACTTGCAGAAAAAAAATTTACCGTTTTGAAATATAAATTAAAAATTCMCCTTTCAATTTGATCATTTTATTTTCTACCAAAAATTTATTGCTACTCATGACACTCCATCTATACTCGAGCTTACGCTGAGGTGCATAAGTAGGTAAACACTTACAAACAAACATTTTCTGCTGCTGTGTTTTGCTGTCTTCGCGTCGTTTAAGTCTACTTTGCTGTTGTTGCTCAACGATTTATGTGCGTAATAATTGCGACAATAATTGGTGGACGCGAACTAGTTGGCGGCCACTTTGGCCATTTCATCACAATTACAGTGGGTTTTCTGTTGCTGTCCCGGCTAACATATGTATGTACATTTGTTATGTYTGTTATTGTAAGCGCAATATTTCTTGCAACTCCTCTACAACTTCTCTCCAGGCTTTAGCTCTGCTCTCTACCAAGGCGAAGCTCACTGTCAGCTTCTTGTTCGCTGATTGGTATCCCTTTGGAAAATTTGATATCTTCGCCGTTCGCAAAGCAAATTTATTTGCACATCGTTGTTGCTGTTATTGTTGTCAGTATTCTTAGCCGCACACACTTTGTCTGGCTTTATTTCTCCGGTTGTTGCCAGTGATTAGCATTCAATTAGCATTATGGTTTGTGGGCTGTTAAGAACAGCAGCTGAAAGTGTCAACGTGACTCTTGCATTAGATTATTGTAAGATCGTCGCACTGATAATTCGACATGCATACATACATATATATATTTGCAYTTAAGTTCTTAAGTGGAGTGTAAAGTGCATTTATGATTTTAATAACAGGTAGGAGTGTGCACTAATGTGTGGTTATAATGAAAAGGGTCGCATTATACGAATTCCTTGGAAGCTTTTTTGTAGCTTTAAGCTGTTTAATGGTTAGATTAATATCAATCTATCATTAACTGGCATTCAAAATGTTTTTGAATGTGAGCTTATTCAATTAGTATCGAGCCCTCGTTGACATTTAAGGAATTTAGAATACCAAAATAAAGTAGATTTTTCTAAAGCTGCAGGTTAATCGGCATTAGTGATTTTAAAAAGCACTTTCTGATGTTCGAAATACCTTTGTCAGATGGCCATTTAAGCCTGTAACGATTCTTTTAAATATGGCTCAAGCAGCCCATGACTTACGATCCTAGACCAAATATCCTCTGKGTAGCCAAAGAAATCCGTTTGTAGGCGAGAAAAAGTGAAAAGGCCAACAATCTCAATGTCAAAATCGTGCTTGGCGACACCAGGGTGGCAAAGAAGGTGTCTTTGGGGCYCGAAATATGGTTATCTGTAGTACTAGATTCCACCATAGAAAAATGTTGTGAGAGACTCGAACCACGATCTTGTTGCAGCCAAAATATGCATCCGCCTCTGTGCAGCAAAAAATGCACGTCAACAAACACAGGTTCGACGTCGAGAAACTACAATCACAACAGACAGTTGAGCGGTTTCTGACTCGACTTGCACTCTTGATCTCTGAGAGCTCTCGTCAGCAACTCGGTATAAGGCAACTATGGGACGGCATTTCAAGCTCCTTACTTACAGCTGCAAACGAATTCATTGGTTTTCGGAAAAGGCAAAAGAACAGCTGGTACGATGAGGACTGCGGTGTCGCAGCAGAGTGAAAATAGACTGCGGCGACTAACAGAAGGTTTCAAGATCGGAACATTTTCTTGCGAACACCCAGAGGTGTTTTAGTGACTGATGCCCAGAGCATACTAAAATTATATAGGGAATACTCCAATGACTCARWGACAGTGAAAGCATAATTCCAGGAGAAGGCGAACCCGATTCCCCAATTGATGACGATGGAGTCTCTTTGTAGAATATGGTCAAACGAAAGCACGCCCGACGTTTGCCCAATCCACAAAAATGGAGACCGCAACTACAGTGGGATGAGCCTCCTCAACATCGCATATAGTTGTAATGAGCGTATTGTGTGAAAGATTAAAGACTATCGTCAACAAACTGATTTTACTTTATCAATGCGGCTTTAGACCTTTCAATCAACAACAGACCAGATATTCACCATGCGCCAAATCCTGGAAAGGAAAATCGACACACMCCACCTCTTCGYCGATTTCATATTKATATCAGAAGATATTTTGACGATCGCTCAACTCTCTCTCTATGCCCGGGGCGCACGTTTTATGCAATTATTAGTTAAAAAATTAGCCTTAAGCACGCTAAARTTATATTGTGCACATATGCAACATGCGGTTTCAACACCTAACGAACGCACCCATATAAAATAATCAACCAAATAAGCATAGAATAGATTATTACTTTTTGAGGATTTTCCATTCATTTTTCAATGTCTTTTCGCCATTCAAACGTCAACGGCCAATCGTCGCCGCCATTGTCAAATGTCAACTTTTAGTGCTTTGTAATTATTTTTTAAGCCGCTCGACGGCGTAACACACCGCACTAACCCCGCCGTCACACCACGGCAACTCTAATAACTATTGGTCGTCTATAATTCTACAAGTTTTGCGGAATGTTTTGTTGTTGCYTTCCGATTTACTTGAGTAATGCATTTATCGCATCGCAGCGTAACAATTATAATCAAAATGTCAAAGTCGTTGCTACTGGTTTCTGTCAGTTGGCAATTGTCACCCAGCTGTGTCTCGGAGTGTGCGCCGTCTGACGGTTGGTGCGGTGCTGCGGCTGCTTATGGCGGCCATATGTTGCGGCGTTTGCACTTTTCATGCCCAAATCGGGTTGTGGACTGGGTGTTTGTGATTTTATTTGTGTAGATGCTGTGTTTTTTTTTGTTGCTTCTATTTGTCTTTGTCGGCTTGTTCACACTTGATGACGTTCACGGTGGTCGTCGGACTGCCGATCACTCAGGCTCAGCTGTGGTGTGAACGGGTTTAGTGCAACTGCGATTGTAGCATATTTGAATTGCATAAAGTTGAATTGAAATCGATGAGAATAAAAATAAAATATTATGTTAATAATAAAAACTTTTATAAAAAATTAAAAAAAAAAATTGTTGAATAGGTTGTACTCTCTCTTGCAATTGAAGTCCTCCACGTACTAAGATTTTCAGCCCTATACGGTATGGCCGATTCATACTGCACGCTAAGAGTATATCTTTTTCGGAACCGCATCCAGTATGGATTACTATACCATGCTGAACTTGTGTGACAGTATACCTACTCACTAAACCTTAACTCCGTCTGCTAAACATTTTTTCGCAGGACCAAGCTCAACCAAGTTTGGCCTTCATAGGCATCTTTCTGTACTACTATTCTCTAATTATTCTGTTTCCGCTGCTTCGTTATCTTTCGTTTCTTCTTAGTTCCTGAAGAGAAATTGCGGACCAATTCTTTACATTATTCCACGCGAGGTTGGATTGTATGATTTGTTGCAGAATTAGCACCGAGTGACTGATTTTAGCCAAGAGTGCTCGCTTGCCAAGCTTTCCTTGATATGCGCTTGAAGGGATCTACTTCCGCGCGTGTAGTCCTCACAGTAAGATCTGAATCTGTGCTAGAGTAATCCGGCTATCCGTCCGTCTCCCGTGCAAAGGGACGTTTAAGTTATTGAGTATTCGTAACAAATTTACATATACCGGAATGTCGAAGGCAGGAATGCTTTACCTGATTCCTACTGTCACAATTCGCCGACAGATGGTGAAAGGATTATATTAGTACCACCACCAAAACTTTTTTGTGTAAGATCTTATACGAAGGTACCGTTGTTAATGATAATATTTAAACTTTTTCGTACACCGAACATCCATCAAGTTTTGAGCGAACAAAACCAAGCTCCTTACTGCATCGAAGCCGCATCTACAGTTAGCAAGGCAGAATGAAAATCCCAAAAAATCGTCGAAGCCAATGAAGAGATATTTTCATGTAATGTTTTGTCTAAAACCGATTAGTTAATTGCTGGCATGTAAGGTCTATTAATTACCCTCAAATTTGGTAGCAAGTTATGCCAAATGGAAATACACAAAACTAAAGTTGACAACATAAAGTGATCAAACATTTAATTACACAATTAMAATTTATAAAAAAGCGGATATTTTCTGTAAAAAGTCGTGGAATGCAATRAATAATACGAAATCCAAATAGGAAAAAACACAATTAGTTGTCTGCGCTTATAAGCGAGACTTGCAAGTAAGCTCCAACTGCCACATGTTATCGCCAACTACAAAACKGTATAACCTTTCGGCGTTGACTTCTAAATGACACTGTCAAACACAGATAGTATATCTGTATATTTGGGTGTATGTATAAGCCATAAAGCGAAACGATTAAACCGAAATCGAATGACAATAATATTGTGAAGGCTTATGAGACAACGTGTAGCAAATCTATGTAGATAAAGGAGAAAAAAMAATCAACAACACAGCTTATTTCAGGAGGACAAAGTCAAAAATTGATTTAAGAAARAATTCGGCGAAGAAACGAATTGTAATTATGGTATTACGTGGATTTTGAGAAAGGCTTTGGGCACGCTTCCGTATAAAATTKTTCTCACTCAAGAACTGAAGCYGTTGGACCAACRTMAACATCGTGAACATACTGACTTTGCCCTGGAATAACTTGAAAACTATAAAGATTTTTTTTRAGAAAATCGTCTTCACCGATGAGGCTTACTTTCATCTGAGTGGCGCGGTAAATGAACCTAACTGTCGATTCTGGAGCGAAAAAAACCACAAATTATTCATGAACAATTACGTTCAACTAAATCGATAGTTTGTTGTAGCGTTCGTTCTGGTGGAAATGAATCTGGTGACACCGTTACTGTCAATGGAGAGCGATATAGATCGATGACAACCAAGTTTTTATAGTCGCAATTGGAAGCAGTTGACTTTAACAACATCTGGTTCCAACTAGAGGGGGCTATGTGGCAAACAGTAAGCGCAACAGCTGAATAATAGCGATAAAAAGTTTGAAGAATCGATAATTTCAAGAAATTGTGACATTCAACTGCATCCAAGAAGTTGTGTTATAACATCATTAGCCTAGTTTTTGTGGGGTTATTTGAAGTCATTGATCTTTAGCATACTCTCTTGAAGCTTCAGAAGTCAAAATTGAATGCGATATACATGACATATGACTTGATTTAGTGGAAAAAGTACTCGATAATTGTGTTCCTATTTACCTTATGTAAAAAAAAAAAAAAMAAATTGATTAACACATCCTTTTTCMTGAGGTCATGAGCGAAATAGAAAAAACTACTGAAGACTCAGATTCGGAAAATATAGTGAATATGTAGCTATCTCAAAGCTTATTTAATGGACTTCAGTGCACTGCTTGGAAAACATCTCTTTCTTTTTCTTTCTGTAGAGACTTTTCCACGATTTCGCCCTTCAAACGATCATGATGGTTTATCGTTTTTGAAATAGTCGACGMAATTATTCGATAACAAAATACACCTAGCTAAATAGTGTGCCCTTTGGTGAACTCATGGATTCGGTTCGCTTGGAATAAACTTGTTCCAATAGTTGCTTCATAGTAATTGTAGTTGATCGCCGAACCTTGTTTATTTGAAATAGCTAAGGTTGAATCTATTTTTAGAGCTTGTCGTCAGCGATAATTACCTTTTCATTTCCTTTGTCCTATGTGAACACAGTTGCTGACTCTATTCTTTATTCAAATTCATCGGTTTCTTCTTGGTATTATAAGCTGTATTTTAATAGATTTTGACAGTTCCTATAACTGGATATTACTCACAAACGSACAGTCCTCGTAAACACTGCTAATAACCGGACAGCTCCCATTACTGGTTAAATTTCATGAACACAACGTACCATAAATACTTACATACAAAACCAACTTCTATAGCTGGGCTTGAGTACGTTCCAATAATCGGACACGCACACTCATTTGGTAATATTTCGTAAAAATTGCGGACAAGATTTGATAACATTTGTCAAGAAAATTGTGTACAATTATAGTTCCCGATTTTTAAATTCTTATTAATTAAAAAAAAAAAAATAAGGTAGTATATTAATTAAGAAGCAAACAAATTTATTTATGGTGACGCGCTGTGGCTCAGGTGAAACTAAATAAAMTTTTCTCTCATTCATTTCTGGTTGAAATTGACGCTGATATATTAGCTCAGAAAAAATATGCTTCTGAGTTACAGCTTCTGAATTTAAGAATACATTCTAGAAACATGTTTTTGTAATGATTTACATTTCAATGATTCCAGATTACAAATTTTCTAAATATGATATTTTAGGGGAAGCGCCCTGTTATGGTATAACCATCCATATCCTCGCTAACTTAAGTAATTTTGTAAATATCATGTATTCGAGTTGTATCTATGAGATTTCCATCTGACATTTTACTACTAGAAATCGAGATCGCCATAGAAGAACAGTGCTATATTTAGCAATTCAWCAGTATATAAGTCTCCGGAAGTTCGAAAATTGGTTTAAACATGAATATACTTGCCAGTCCAATTGATGATCGACGAAATTTTTGCTTTAGAAGAAGATACACGTTTTTTTTTAGATATTCTATTTTTTCTCAATCAAAGGTGACAGAATGTTAAGCATGGCTTTCGGGGTCCATGCAGAGCTGAATTTCATTGCACCAACAACTCCCAGCAAGCAAGTGCCTCGGACCTGCTAACAAATTGTGGAGCTTGGTGCTTAAGTCGCGCTCAATTATTTCATGCAGCCGGCCATTTTAGAATTTTTTTCTGAATTTAGAAACCTATATACCAGGCAATTGAGCCGGATACGTCCCATGTGAGTGTTTGCGTAGATGATTGAGCGCTTTTTCGACGAATTTGTATGAAGCAATGCAAGCAATTAATTGCAATTAAAAGGCAAATTAAATGCACATACGGCGATTATCGCACAATATAATTGAATGAGAGAAAAAACTACAATGGGAAATAAAAAACAACAACAACATAGAAGTAATCACAACAACCAATGACAGCGACACACCGAAAGATTTATGGAGCTTTTTGATATTTTCAGCATAAATTATGCCACAAGTCCATGGGTACCATAATATAGTATATGTAAAGCAATAAAGCAATAACAACAACAAACAGTGTACAACAACATTGTCAACTGCAGGCTATGAGCGACTAACGCAACGCGCATTAGCGGCGGCGACAAGGCTTTAATCGCTGGCGAATTGAGATATTTAGCCGCCAGCAACAACACAGCGCATACAATAACAACAACAATAATAATAACGACAACAGTAACAATAACAACGAGTGGTGTGCTGGTTGTGGCGTCAACTAGCAACTGGTTGTTTGTTGCCACATAATCAAATATATACATACGAGTATGTGTGTATATATTTAAGCTTGCGGCCTTATGTATGTGTGCATATATGTATGTATTTATGCATATGTGTCTGTAAGCGTGTTTCTAAACTGCGGCTTTATTGGATGCTTGGCGAGGTTAATTACATGTTTAACTCATACTTGCCGCCACATGTGTGTGTGTGTGTGTGTGCTCGCATGCAACATATACTTAGCAACATGCAGCGCACCACTCGAGCTGTTCAGCAATATTTCACAGCGCTTTTTGTTTTCATATTTTATTATTGTCGACGATTATAAATGCTGCGCATGCGCACGGGCGATATTAGAGGCACGCAGAATGGGGTGTAGTCCAATAAATGTTCGTCTGCATGGTTACAAATGTTTTGTGCCAACAACCTGTGTATGCGCATGCGCATAACAGTTATGTTGCAATTTGTACTGCGGCGTGTGATTGGTGCGGCGAGTGCGTGAGAAAATCAGCAAATCTGCCATTTAATAAACATAATAAAAAGCATGTGTGTTTGGGGGGCAAAAAGTACTCAGCGGCATAAAAACATACAGCATTGCAGCATTGCAGCATTGTTTGCTCGATAATTACGGAAGATGACTAATAATGGCAACAGGAAAACACAGTGCTCGTGTCCAAGCGCGTACGCGAGCAACGGAAATTGCTTTGACGGGCGCCATCAGGGCGTGTGGTTGGCGTCCGTGTTTACATTGTGCTGATTTATTGCACAATATTTATCAATATGTGACGTGCCGTTAATTTCCTTGAATTGATGTCGTTTTCCTACTGGAAAATCGAAAGTTTGGTTTAGATTTTTTTCTATTTTCGAAAAACTTCGTTACAAATAATGATGGAAATAGAGAGTGTAACAGTTTTGTGTTACGGATATTATTACTTTTTTATTTCTCCCGGAACAAGTTGCTACAGTGTATAATAAGTTTTATCACCTAACCAACATTTACTCGAGTTAAACAAGGGTTGTATAAGGTTATATATACATTGTGATAAAAGAAGTACGCGGAAATTGCAAATAAAACGCAAAATATTTAATTATTCGTGATTATTTACTTTGTCGCCTTCAAGGTAATCCCCACCAGATGTATACTTTGTCAACGATTTTTCCAGTCTTCGAAACAATTTTCACCGTCAGTTTTTGGGAAGGCCTTTAGCTAATTCAGCGAATTTTGTTTTATATCTTCAATCGATTGCAAACGGGTTCCATGGAGTGGCAATTTCAGTTTCGGGAACAAAAACAAAAAAAAAACATCACACGAAGCCAAATCATAAATCCTTGAATTGTTCTTCGACTTTAGTGCTCACTAAACGCTTCAATGCGGCTAAATAGAACTCGTTATTGACCGTACAAATTCATGATGCATCAAACCACAAATATTGAAAAAAAAAAAAAAAAATGAGCATCTCCTTGATTTTTGAGCGGTTTAGACGTGGTCTTTTTGTTTCGGCTCGCTTTTTCCTTTAATTCCGATGATTTTTGACTTATTTGCAAGTCAAACTCATAAACCCATGTCACATCGGTAGTTATAATGCTCTCCAAGAATGTGAGACAGAAATTCACACGATCAAGCATGTCCAAAGAGATCGGTTTATCGTACTCTTTTTGGGAAAAAAATCAGCTTTATCGGAACGAGTCGAGCAGGAAAGTATTTCACACCCAAAATATCCACCAAAATCATTCGAACGGACTCACGAGAGATATCGAGWTCTCTTGCCATCTCTCTAACACTTGCCTGACAAGCACCATATTATTCACTTTTTTAATACAATATTTTCATCAGTTGAAGAGGTCGAAGGTCGTCCAGAACGAAGCATGTCTTCATATCTTCAACGATCTCTCGACCGTCTGTGAAGGATTTGTCTCGCTCATAAGCTTGTGTTCCATCAGTTGAGAGGTCGTCCAGAACGAAGCATTTTTTCAACGATCTTTCGATCGTCTTTGAAAGCGTTGTTCCGCTCGTTGGMTTGTGTTTTTGATAAAACTGATTCCCGTTGAGTCTTTTACAATATTGAAAATGATTCCACACATGATATTTGGTTAGAAATACGAAATTTGAAACAATTATTTCTGCGATATTTTTATCCATTGTAAAAATCGCAACGCGCTACCGACGTGTACCGACTTAAGCAGCTGTTGTAAACAAACTTTGTGGCAGATCGCGTTCATATTTGGCATAGTAATTAAGGGCAGGCCTACCAAGTTAGCAAAATACATGTCCGGTCAAACCTGTATAAGCGRGAGTTCAAGGGAGCACAATCTTATTCTCGCAGACTCTTAAGAACATGTTTAAAGACTTCCCTTCGATAAAAGCGTTTGAAAGTGTGAATGATACCTTGATCTAATGGTTGATGTGTACTAGTGGTGTTAGCAGGTAAAAACATTACATTTACGTTTGCAAGTGTATGCGCAGCACAGTTTCCAATGAATAACAAAATTTTTTTTTTTCGTTTTATCTCCCAATCTTCCCAAGCCTTTGTAGGTCGCTTTGATTTCCCGATGATGAGAAGTGGAAGTTTGTCCATACCACTCATGTTTACATACTGTGGAAGTGTAAGGCGTCCCTTACTTTGTTTTCCTCCATGGCATTTTTCGCCTTTAAGCGTAAATGTTTTGTCCGGAGGTCACTTGTAAATATGGTCTAGTTCATACCYTTCTAAAAGATTTGGCAGATCTTCAGTACAGTGGTTGCATACACCTTGGYCCACAGATTTACATTACCTAACTGCTTTTTTGAAAGCTATATCACGACGCCCTTTAAAACCCTCTAACCAGTCTTTGCCAGCGGAGAAGTTCTCGATTCCCAGTTTTGCAGCAAACTCTTTTGATTTTTCTTTTAACAATGSTCCATCTATGGGAATGTTTTTATCGAGAAAKTGTTTTATCCATTCCAAAAGGCACTTCTCGATATTGGTAAATTCGGAAACTCTACTCCTCTTACTATTTCCATWTTYATCAGAGCACTCAGACTTTATAGAGTCTTTTGATTTTATAATTTTATAATAGGTGGATTCTGGTAAATTAAGCTCACTCTGAATTTCATTCCGATATTTTCCGAATTCAAACGCCATCACTATTTTAAGTTTATCACTTAACGACAACACTTTGATTTTTCGTTTTGACATGATGYAGAACAGAACTTTCCTTCGCAATTTATAAATTATAAACTGAGTAAGTCCGACAAACAGGACGGTAAASAGGCACACGTGTCCATTCGAAAAGAATGCCATAGAGTAACAACATTTTTAGTTCCACGAAATAGAATCGGTAAAATATGTATTGATGAGAAAACAATTCAAAACAATGGTGGGAAKTTKCACAAAAGTTARGAATGAGTCATAAAATTGCWGATGTTAAACTTGTAAATAAAGTTCGTCTCTCGCTTATAGAGACCAGATAAGTTGTAGTCTCACTTACGGAGGACTATGAGGCAAAACGGCTCTCTCTTACAGAGGTTTTTGTTTCTCACTACTAGAGGTTTTGGAAGCTTAAAATGTTGGGACCTAGCTATTACTCTCACTTATAGAGTTTTCTCATTAATCTAGTTCTCACTTATCCAGGTTTGACTGTATATCATTTACTCGGGGAATTTAATGGAAATTTTTTTTTTTCGTTTTGTACTCTGGAAAATTGGTTGATAGATACTTCTAAAAAAGGCTCTGCAAGTATGACCTCTTAATTGTACCGTTAAGGTTTTCCGTATAACGGTTTTCTAATTGTTTTTATTATCAGACAGAAAAATGCATATCTCACTTCCGACATCTTGAAGTCATATTTCGTTTAAGGATTTTGTAGAATGAATTAATGTTCTTCAAAATGGGTCTATTTTGATTTGAAGACTTAAAATCCGAGTGACTGCCCGCTTTCGAGTACGAGGAAGCTGTAATTTGAATAAAAATTAAGATATGAATATAGTATATCTAATTAATTAATAATATTCAGGACTTAAAAGTTATGACTGTCGACGGTGATGTCGAGCCTTACTTCTGTCGGCCAGCTTCTCAAGCTCTTCATACGCACGCATTTCGGTCTCTTTCTATTTTTTTCTGCAAAAGAGTCTCACCTCCATCTTCAGCTCTCGGTATCTATCCCKTACCGCACGGGTTGTGGTCGATTGTAACGTTGCGAGGTAGACAGTCCGTTTTCACTCCGCTGCGAAGCGACAGTCCTYAGCGTASCAGCTGTTCGTTTGAGTTTTCTGAAAGCTAATGACTTCGTTTCAAGCTGTACGTAAGGAGCTTAAAACGCGGACGCGTATATTCGCTATATTAAGATAGTGGTTCAAGTCGATCTTAGATCTTCGGAGCGTACGCATGTCAAGGACACTGAATACTCGTACCTTTCGTTCATCTATCCAAACATAATCGATCTGGTTACGAACTCTTTTCGATGCAGAGACAGYCAAGCACAAAAACYCCCATACACTACATAYAATGATTASCCCTTCTTTACTTGTTTAATATAARRTTTAGCTAACAGGTGGAGGTAATTCTTCAGTTTTGATTCAGACAAGTTGCAAAGGTATGAAATGCTCGCTTTTCGACCTTAGCACAACCGAGTGATAGTGAGATGATGTGATCCCTATTTGGAAATATAAATCCAAATTCACTTCTTTACTTATTTCATAGTCCATTTCGGTCCTTTAGATGGATTGGATGCTTCCTTAGAAAGCTTACTTCAAAACGTCTCTTATACTGATCTCTCATGTTTCTTATTTCAAGACGCGAGTTTGAAAAACCATACCGAATAGTAAGTGATCCAACATGCGTTAATTTCATAAAAGTAAAATAAAAACAGTTTTCCGCAAATTGATCGCGCAAAGGAAAAATACTATTCTATGCAATCACTTTTTTTAAATATAATTATATATGTTTAATGACCTGTAATTTAAATAATAAAAGTGATCATATATAATAATTTAAATAGCAGACATCCTTTCTTTTCTAACTCCAACCAGTTGTGTGCAAATTTTTTATTGTAGCTTGATGCTTGAAGCACATTGTAAGCGACGACTTGGACCACACTTTCACACATTATAAATTTCACTTTTTCTTTGCTGRCATTTTTATACCGGTAATTGGCTTTTATGCTCGTAATAGATTTTCCACTTAAATGCTCTTGAGTAATAAGTTGTACTACTGTGAGCAAAAAATTGTAAGACTTTGTTCAYAATTTTAGCGATTCACGGTTAATATCTTCAATTGACTCAAAACGGTTTCCCCGTAGCTTTGCTGAATAGAAGCCAAAAGTTGTCATCCCATAATTCCGGTCTCTTTTTACGWATAGCTTCGCGCAAACGACGCATAATATTCAAATAGTATTCCTAGTTTACAATTTGGCAAGTCGGAAGATATTCGGAGTGCACCATACTTCCATAATTGAATAAAACTGTCAACATAACATCCATCTGAGATGTTCGAAATATTATATTTTGCAAAGTTACATTGGTCGGTTAAAATCCCCCTATAAACTTACCCCGGAAGATGACACAGTATTACGACGATCGCTGGGGTGGACTTGGTACATATCCGCGCCCAATTAGTCTGTTGAAGATMCTTAAATAGCCCARTATCGCACGAAATKTACATATAKGTATGTATGTATYTCCGTATTAARATAGCTTTACTTGCGAAGCGRACCTACTTTCTCTTTCAATCTCAAAACAGGAATAATATCAAAGGTTTAAAGGAATCTGGGTTTCCTGGAAAAATGCCTTCACAAGGCTAAGTGCTAAGCATTGATCTAGGAGTAAGGAGTGGCACTAACTCTTGAGCTAAAGMTAAGCTTAGCTCCAGGAAGTGATCAACACCAGCGGCAGCTGARATCAAACCATGTATGTAAAGTATRKCTACAAAGCAGGGAAGAGAAGGAGATGATCAAAGTGTAGCTGCTGTAGTGCATTTGCGAATGTGGTCCGAAACGAGAGTGCTGGATGAAGGAGATTTCAGTGGAAAATGTTTCAGAGAAGAGATGGATACAAGCTGCGTTGATAATTGTGGCGTTGGAAATGCTATTAAYTTTACCATTGGAAGGTTTCGAAAACAGCSCTAAAATAATACTCGTAATACCACTCAACGTTCGGAGCGGTCGTAGTGCACACCTCMAACTTCAAATGCGTTTTTCTCAAAACACACTTTTTTAAACTGGCGGACATGATTCCGGCCGAACTACTGAACGGATTTGCTTAATTTTTTGTTTAATGTTCGCAAAACGCCTGACTATCTTCCCTATATTTTTTTATAATTTTTTGACAATGTTATGACAAAATTTATATAAAAAAACGTAGAGAAAAAAATGTTAATTACTTTTTTAGTTATCAACATGTTTTCATGATTCTTTTAGGGACGATAACCATTCACGTACTTTTAACAATAAATTGGGTTTTTGTGTTTCGGATGATTTTCTCATTTGCCATTTCTCCGACAGATCTCATCAAAAAATTTCGAAAAAATTTATTTATACACTCCACGATATACTTATTGATAGGTGAAAAAAGTTCTATTGTAGAATAAAAATTTCATTGACAAAAAAAAAGTTAAAAGAACAGGCCAGATTACCCTACTGACCCCTTAAGCAAACCCAGTTCGTGCTATTTCGACGGTGTCGGACCGCAGCGAGAGGGGTGTAAGATGAGTGTGTTGAGCTGGGCTTACAAAGAATTGGTTAGAGTCATGAGTGGACTTGTTGCATGCTGACCATAGATATGGTATGTCGGAGTGGATTCGACTAGGAGCTCAAGCCAATTTACTGTTTCAGCTGTTGAAAATAATTGCAMATACGTTCAATTAAATAATTTCATTTCATACTACGAGGATGCTTCTTACAATTATGRATCTCAGTGCTGCTTCGAAATTTTTCTAAAACTTTAGTGCCACCTTAATGTTAATAAAAAGTAATCTTACTTTATTTCCACTCTTCTTAAACCAATTACATTTTTGACATTTCGAGCGACAAACGATTTCGAAGCAAACAAAATTGCTCACACATACACACATACTCTGCATGTTACAATTAAATGCAGCCTCGTCCAAGTGGCAACACGAAAAACTGACACATATGAATACATATGTATGAGCTTAAACAAGTTTATAGACCAATCAAGCAGAAATGACAACAACTCATAACAAAAATGCTCGTGGAGATAATCCCAATTAATTCCACGTAACTCAATTCAATTTCATTCGATTCGATCCGATCCGATTCAATTCGGTGCAGCACAACGCAGCGCAGCATAACATTATGCCACTCCATTCAATGTGATTGTGGCGGCAACAACAACAACAGCAACAACAATGTGACCGAAAGCGGCGGCTCAGTGTCATCCGAGCTGAGTTATGCGGACACAAAACAATTTAATCAATTCATCAAATTACGACGCAACGTTGCCAGTTGTGACAGACGGATCGGACAGACGGATAGACGGATAGATGTACGGTCGTTAATAGGCCAAATGCAACAACAGCGGCAACAGCAAGGGTACAAAGTTAGTTGAAGTGGCGGCAGCAATATTGGTGTGTGGCGACCACACATGTGCAACAGCAACAATATTGTAATAGCAACAACAACAGCAACAATGAAGACAACAACAAGAGATGCAACAAAAGCGATGACAATAAAAAGCAATAAAAGTGTTTGCAAAACAACAACCCATAATAGTAGCAACAACAACAATGACGGAAACACCAAATTGGCAACAACAACAACAACAACAACAACAAAATTACAACACCAGTAATAATAAGAACAAAAACAACAGCACTAGTAATACGAACAACAACAACAAAAATATTAAGCACTTACTCTACCTACAACCAATTAAAACAACAACAATTACAACAAAATACAGTTGTAACAATAACAACAACAGCAATAACAGCACCAGTAATAAACAACAACAGCAACAACATCTCTAAGCAGTAACTCAACAACAACAACTATAATAATATTAAAAACAAAAACAACGAGAACAATGTGAACAACAGTAACACCAGTCCTCAGCAATCACACCACAACAACACACGACTTGGCAGAGTTAACAACTTGTTGTTGTTGGGCGAACACACACACCGCTTACAACGCAATGAAGCCAGCTTTTTGCGCTTGTTAATCAATCAGCCGTGTAGGGCGCCAGCTTCTATGGTTCACCGTCTCTTGCCGGCTTGCTAACACCAGCTGCAGCTCGCAAGTGTGATTGCTCTCGCGTTTATATAAATATATTATTTATTAAGTAGCGACTATCCAATTGCCTGCAAATCACTCAATCCACCAACTAACTAAGCATCCATCCGTCTGTCTAACCGTCCGTCCGTCCGTTTGCGCATCGATTTGTCCATTGGCAGCTCAATATCAACCGGTGTGTAGCTGCCGTCGAGCAATCAATCTTATTGACACCAATTTGAAAAATCTACAAAAACCGCAACAAAACAGCAGACAGCCAGCCATATAAGTATGTCGGTTTAGTGCAAATGTTTGTTTTACAGAAAATTCCAAAAACAAAAAAAAAAAAATTAAATTAAATTGAATAAAATATAAAAAAAAAAAATTGAATACTTTTTATAAAAAACTGAAGTCGATCCAAGTTTTAGCTATACAAGTGTTGCGCGAAACTTCAAACACCTTTGCCATCATTGATTTGCTGTTTTTGTTATTTTCGTGTTTGGCATGTTTTTATTGTTTTCTTATTGTCAGCAGCAAATGTCTTGTCAACTGTTTGGTGCTGCAGCAATACTTTTATTTCACTGTAAATCGAAATTTTGCCCACCACTGTGCTGCGTAGTTGGTGTTGTTGTCATTGCTACTGCATCTTAGGTCTTGCTACTTACACACAGTGTGTATGTGTGTTGTCGACCACGGCGCCTCAATGCGGCCAACACTATTGAATTGCTAGATCATCGTCGCATCGATCGGCGATAGTAAATTGCTGATCTGGCGTTAGCTGATCGCTATTGATGCTAACAACAACAAACAACTAATAATGCAAAGAAAAAGCAAGGTAATGGATATATTAGCGCACATGAAAGCAATCACTTTAAAAACAGCAGCAACAACAACAACATTTATAGTTCKATGACTACTCAATTGAAAACGAGTTGATTAAATAACCGACGACAATTTTACAATAACAATAAACTCAATAGCCACTGCAACAACTAGATGTTAGTACCCTTCTTTTCCATCTCGGTGTTGCTTAGTAAGAGGAGGGACAGATTTCTTACGAAATAATTCTGACAATAATAGGGGTCAACTCTGGCTACAAAATTTAATAAGCAACTGAGATATACTGAACTGAGTTTCGCTGGGATTTCCTAAAAATAGTAAAAGGTGATMMATTCCGAGAGCAGYTTTTGAAGACTATCTCTTTCAAATGTTGCCCACGGCTACGTCTCAGATGGTCCATCCGTTGAGTCCAATTTTCGATGRYTCGATCGATTCGATATCGACTGGTAACTGGCGAATGACACGCGTAATATTTTGCTCCAAGRCCTGAATCGAAGCAGAAGTTGGACTATACATATTCTGACAGGAACAAGTYTAACAATGTGWTATCACACGATAGTGGTGGTCAATCGACCCAAATTGGAAATTATCTGCTCACTCAAGTGCTCTCTCAATAAATTATTTAATTGATGCGAAGTGTGGGAAGTGCCATCGTGTTGTCAAAACCAAATATCGCCGAGGTCACGAGCTTCACTTTCAGGCATCAAATAGTCGGTTATCATGACGTCATAACGGTCGCCTTTGACAGTTGTCACCAGCATCATTTTTGAAGAAATTTGGCCCGACCCTTTTTTGTTTGATAAAATGGCAGCTCTGTGTCAGGTTGCTCTTCGTCCCAAATTTTAATTGTTTGCATACCTATTGAGCCACAAATAGGCCTCATCGCTGAACCAAATTTATMTCAAAATGGATGTTTTTGGAACTTTTCAAGAGCCCATAGAGCGAAGCGTTGTCGATTAGGAAGTYCAAGCGACTTCAGTTCTTGCGCAAGCTATATTTTGTACACTTTTAATCTAMAATCTCGACATAAAATCCGCTAAGCCGTTGCATACTTCAGTACAAGTTACTACGAAAAGTGCCGAATCTACTCTCCACGGTCTTTGTGTACATTAAAAAAATTATTTTTTGTCCAAAATAAGATAAACAAAAATATTTTATTCAAACGATTCGAAGTAAAAACTGATTACATAAAACCCCACAAAAGAACTTTGGTATATTTTCAACGCTCTGAAATCAACAGTCTTTATTSTTTCCAGCAGATTGGGTTAGTCTAGGTCAGATGGCTGATCCCTYAACATGGCAGTGAGATCCCTTAAGGCCTCTATACTTGCTAAAAGTACGAGATCCGAGGTGTTTTTGTCGTCATCTGGCACAGGTGGGGCATTCAAGGACAAAGTATTAAGCAGATTCTCTCTCATTCATTTCCGAAAAATTTATGCAACTCTTATCARGTAAAATATTCAAATTTACTGCATTGAATGCCGATCGGACATTTAGAATTCCTACAATCTTTGAAATATGGATTTTGCTGAGTCGTTCAGCGCTTGCTGCTTGTTAACTCTGGAGAGATACATATAACTCTAGAGCTRATATATAGTATATAAAWTATATATAAATATATTGCAGTGATAAGGTCGCATATATCCCGCAGGTACTCCGCTAACATGCCAACTCTTTCTATGTTTACTCTTAACCTTCTTTTCCCAATAGAAACACGTAAGGAAGGGCTAAGTTCGGGTGTCACCGAACATTTTATACTTTCGCATGACAAGTTTCATCAAGATATCTCAATTTTTACTCAAGTTATAGCTTGCACTAACGGATATTAGCAACTTTATTGCGAGAGTATAAAAATGAAATGAATTACATGAAAATATCTGAGAGATTTACCGATATTTTCGGTGAAAAATTAGGTAAGGTTATATTAGTTCGTCGTGTTTGATATCAGGGACCTTGAAAAGTTATAGTCCGATCACGACAATTTTT
>NW_017537700.1:1219717-1220895 GCF_001853355.1 Bactrocera latifrons
AAAAAAGTTAGTAGGGGGCGGGGCCACGACCACTTCTCCAAAATAATTACGTCCAAATATGCCCCTTCCTAATGTGATCTTTTGTGCCAAATTTCATTTTAATATCTTTATTTATGGCTTAGTTATGACACTTTATAAGTTTTCGGTTTYCGCCATTTTGTGGGCGTAGCAGTGGGCCGATTTTGCCCATCTTCGAACTTAACCTTCTTATGGAGCCAAGAAATACGTGTACCAAGTTTTATCATGATATCTCAATTTTTACCCTAGGTACAGCTTGCACGGACGGACGGACAGATGGACATCCGGATTTCAACTCTACTCGTCACCCTGATCACTTTGGTATATATAACYCTTAGGACTTAGGACTTACAAACAACCGTTATGTGAACAAAATTATAATACTCTCCTTATCAACWTTGTTGCGAGAGTATAAAAGTGGATTCGTGTAGTCGGTGCTTGCCAAACCGCCRTTACCCACCGAGCTATACCCGAAGGTTCTACGAGTTTTTGCATTTTAGGTGACGATATGTAGCTATCTCGCCGATGGTGATGCAGTTTTCAGCGAAGGGGTCCATAGGTAGTACTAGCCACTAGTTCAAGAGCAAGTGATTCCTATAGGGACTTGACTGAAGTTGAAAATTGAGAAGAAAATAAAATTGAATTATAATCGTCAAATTTGCATTTTGGCATTTTAGCCTTTTCTACTTAATAAAATTGCCGTATTGGGCTCTCCACGACGACAAGATCACAAATAAGATTGAGATAAATCAGTTCATAACTGTTTATTTATAACAGATTCAACAAAAGTTAGTAAACAAGTTTATACCAAAAAAAAAAAACAAGAAATCGTTTATACAAAATTAAAAGACATAAAAGCTTAAAAATACTTTAAATTATATTATGGCTTCAATAGGTCTTTGTCTAAATTTTAAAATTTTTTTCAAAATTCTTTTGTCGCTGTCATGTATTGTTGTTGGAAATATTATAATTTATTGATGAACAAATTGCAACAGCAGCAACAAAATCGATCTCGAACTCAATGTTAGCGCACACTTTCAGTTTCGCATATGGAACGAGGCAAACAAAACAAACAAAAGAAAAATAATATCTAAAAAAATAGAAATTAATAAAAAAAAAATATTTCTATACTCTAGATATTAAAAAAAAATATACTATAT
>NW_017537700.1:1221170-1234240 GCF_001853355.1 Bactrocera latifrons
AAAAAAATACAAACAACAAACTAACAACCCGATCAATGTGGTCATAAACAAGTTGAAAAACAAATTACGAAAATGTTTCTTGCTACTGCCGCCCAGCCAACCCCGGCATTATGCGCGAACGCGTGGGTTGTCGCCAATGCGGTTTTGGCTTCGAAATTTATGAGCCCCGTACATATGTACATTCATACAAACTGAGATCGAAATTGCTGACAACAACATTTTGCAACAATTTATTGGATGTCTGTATATATATGGCACATATGTATATGCAACAAATAACTTAGCATATGAATACGTTCGAATGTCCATAAATATTCTGACGTGTACACGAATTCTGAGGTGCTGCACGTTTTTTTTCCAGTTCATTGCATTTTTTGACATTTTTTCGACAACCGCAAATTGTTGYCGTTAACTTTTAGCGATTATTTATTGCCGTACGATATTTGATGAAATTGTCACTYAATACCTTGGTTCGATTATTCTGTGTTTATTTTCTAACATGTTATTATATTAATCTACAAGTTTAACATTTTTGACAGCTGCGCATGCGCAACGCCAGTATATATACATATATGATGACTTGTTGTTAAACGGGRCTTGCTTTCAAATATTTTTTCTTCTGTGACGACTCATAAAGGCGTGTTCCGAGTAGTAAAAAATCATTATAAAGGGTGATATTTTACCGAAAATATCGGTCGATGTGTGAGATTTAAAATTGAAATTCAGAGAGAAACCTTTTCTGAAAGTGGTATGTCTATATATTCCAGTACTGTCCAATAATGCCATATAATAGGAGCTGTGAAGGGTCTTCCTTTTTCAAGGTATTCTATATTGACCAAATATAGACGCCCTAACCTGGCCAGTCGAGTGGTGTATTTCTYCASGCTTTGGAGCGCGTTCATCGCGTGCACTCGGAAGACTGAACCTCAGATTGAAATGTTGGAGCCATGTTTCATCCATTGTGACATATCGATGCAAAAACTGGGGTTTATTACGCTTGAACATCTCCAAACACGGTTCCGAATCATCGACTCGTCGTTGTTTTARGTCAGAAGTGAGCTTGCGCGGCGCCCGCTTTGGACAGAGTTTTCTCATACACAAATARCCGTGAATGATACCTTTAAAGTTTCCGCTATCTCGATCAACTACACTTTACAGTCATCAAAAACTATATTGTGGATTTTTTTGAGGTTTTCATCGGTAACAACCTCTTCTTGGCGTCCACTGCGTTCATTTCAACTCTTAGCATACAATTCATTGATGGTAGATTTTCTTGGGGCGGTGTCTAGAAACTCGTAATCAAAGCATTTTTTTGCCTCAACTGTATTTTTTTAATAAAGCAATACATTACTATAAATATTTAATATTTAAAAAATCTGTTAGTAGAACCTTCTTCATTATGTCATATCTTGTATACTTTTAACCTTTGATGGAGAYTGTGCGAATTTACAATATCATTAATCCAATAATAATAGGTCGAATATTATGACTGTCTCGAGGGAAAGGTTCTGTGGAAGGTTTATGGACCTTTACCAAATGGCAACGGCGAATACTGCAGTTGATGAAACGATGCGCTGCACGAGATATAAGATGACATTGTCATAGTTCAGCGAATTAATAGACAACAGCTACACTAGCTAGATCATGTCGTCCGAATGGATGGAACCCTCCAGCTTTGAGCGTACCMGCCAGGGGAAGCAGAGGAAGAGGAAGATCACACAGYKRAAAGGGAGAACGACTGGCGAGTGGTTGTAAACTCGACTATAACGGCGTAAGCGGGGTCTACTTGAATAAAGAAGAAGAAGATTATTACTGTATTTCTACGAAGGCAATCTTATCACCATCAATAGCGAGAATTATAACACGATGGACAGACTATGGATTTCATTAGGAAACTTTTTCACGCAGAAAGTCATATCACGTTCAGTGCCGCTTGCGGTGTACCCCTGCCAGTAAAAAAAAAAAAAAACAAAAACCTGAAACCTTGAATGGCAAACTTCCTTATTACTCATTTGTGGTCATCCGTATTTACCACAACCCGAACCAGTGCACACACTTATAAGCATTTGGACCAGATTGCAATTAATACCTCAAAAGGTATCTTTTCCCAGCAATGTCACATTGACAGGTCTGTCAATTCAACTTCTTGAGCACAACAGTTGATTGAACCTCGGCAAACAAATAATGATGATGTTGATGACGAAGAAGCCCCAAAAAAAGCAAGTAACAGCAAAMCAAGGGGAACTGCTTCCAAGCAAACGCACAAAAAATTATCTGAAATAAACCAAAGACAGCAGCTTTAAAATTAGCGTAAGCAGCGTAGAACATCTGTTTGAAGGACATTTGATTGGCGTTCTTACATCCCTCTGAATGTGTTTGTATGTGTGCATTTGCATAACTATACAGTTGTACTCATCCATTTGGCTCTTAAGCTGCGCTTTTGGTGTCTTTGCCTGCGGCTTCATTTGTATGCCGATTTCATCRTCCTTGCAGCAGCCATTTATTTGCATTTAAGCAAAGTAATCACATTTTTATTTATCATATATATTTATTATTTATTACAAACTGCCGATTCCGATTGATTGGAGTACAGCAGAGAATACAGTGTTGCCTTGTCTTAATGAACAAATATTATTTCAAAATTATTTGAGAGTAAAAAATCGCTGTGCGGAAAAAACAACTTMTCTAAATGACATTTCGAGTTTGCCTTTATCTATTATAGTTATTTGCATTTAATTTGGAACAGGTGGCAGCACTATTCAAAAATTTAATATAAGTGGCAACTAAAACCTTTTTTCAAATGAGAGTATTATAAAGCTTCATACTTTTCTTATCCATGTCAATATTTTTTTCTTCAACTAGARTTGGAGAAATTAATTCAATAATTTTCAAACTGATGGCAACTATTTTCAAAAATATCAACTGAATGCTTTTTCAAACTTTATTCACTGTTTAGAGTTTCTTGCAACATTTTTTTTTTGTAATAATTAATTTGGCAACACTACATTTCCTAGTTTGTTCGAAAATATTTTAAGTCGAATGCCTTTTCAACCTTATCATTCCTGCGTTTCTATTAATTTTTAATTTTTCAAAAAGGTGGCAACACTACAGTGTTTATTTTGTTGTAAACTCTCCGCGTAATAATTTTGGCATATCTAGGTCCCACTGTAGGTTGTGCAGCATTAATGTGAATGTCGCAAGAAGTTGGGGTGACTTTTTCCTTACTCGATTGACACAACAGAATTTGGATGCGATCAGCTTTTGGATGGATTTGAGGCGTGGACCTTCTTCCACATTGCTAATAATTGAGCAATAAAATATGCAACATCTTTGATGTATGTTTACGTATGTATGTGTGTGTTTGTGTAATAAAGAAGTTTAAATAAACACTAATTGTGTACTTCAGACAGGGTTGCCATACTAAAAAATATGAACAACTTTTTGTCCTTCTCTCATGTAGATCAATCGAATAAAACTGCGATCTTCTGGTCGATAAAACAATTTTCGACTTTTTCGGAAAAAATTCGTCGAATGAGTGCACTTTCAAACGGCAATCGGCAAATACGAGACTGTTATTTTCCATGGTAATAAGTTTTTAGGCCCCGGAGTGTGGCGCTATCGATGGAGAGGAGGASGTTGCCTTATGCAGCAACCAGAGRCTGGTTGATTTCGTATGTAAAGAAACACTTTTCTAAAACCCGAAGTAACGTTTTGAAGTAAAATACTTATAGGAAAGTGGTGAAAGAGATCGGCAGTCTGAGTAACCAAACTGATTTCTATTTGCTCATTTTTCTCTAATTTCTTGATGCTTTACGAAGGGCCTTTAATCTAGAYGATTTTCTTAAAACTCCTTTTCCGAGTTTGGTCTGCTGATGAGAGTCACGTAWTGTTAGGTGAGGTTAGATGGGTGTTTCTTACGCATTGCGGAGGAACTACACTTAGACATTTAAGTGCAGACCWTTGTGTTGCCAAAAGAAAAACAGCTGTAGTTGGTATCAGCTTTCTGCAAAAAGCCCTGAATCTATTAAAAATAAGCTTAGGAGTTTTATTTCAATTTTCTGATTTTTTCCACCTGAATGTTTCAATGTATGAATCCCAAGGTGTTATTGTCTTGAACTGGCAAAAGAGCGRAGGATGTGTTGACATGATTCTATCTCATTTTCTTTCTATTAGCTAATACAGCTGSCGTCCGGTAAGATCTTCAATTTTACTACAATGTCCAGTGAGAACTAATTCAACCATTGAAAGGTTAATTTTGCTGAATGCAAAGTTCTCCATGGAGCTCTTACGATATACACTTGGTTACAAGGACTTTGCGATTGTACAGATACGGATAATCGTCAAGGCTTGCAGAGCTATTCTGCTAACAGCAATAGCAAACAAGAAGCCTTAGAATTCTTACCTGTCTCCCTTACGTAGTAACTGAGACTCAACTACCTTTCCTAGAAAGTTCATCTGCCTTAAAATTTCCTGCAATACCRCTATAGCCAGACAACCCTCTCCGCAAACTTTGAGCTTACAGTAAAAAAGCTCATCACCACTTTYCTCCTGCGAATACTTCCCTCCAAATTCTCCCTGTTTTTGTAGCGGCAGAAAACATTCCTGTAGTAATTTGKAGGAAYGGTGCCRTGACAGTCCTTATCCGGATAAAAATCCGGGTATGTTCTTTAGACTCGGCAGACGTGGGAACGTCCGATGTCTTCTTCGTAGGCAATCATCTAGTGTGTTCGATTCACTTTTCAAACAAATAAAACCAGATTTTTTTGCTTAATGAAAAAATTACCCATATTAAGTATTCCTCAAACAACAACAACACTGTAACAAGGCTACAAAAATGGATTTAGAGAGAGAGAGGGGAATAAAAATTCTGAATTTCCCGCCACTCTGGCAACTCAACTAGAAATGTAAAGCGAATTGCAATGAAATATGTGCAACTCAATTTAAATTTCATCATTATTTTTTGATTAAGTGCTTTTGATTGAAACATTTTATTYAAACTCCGCCATCAGCATACATACATCATGCTGCAGTTGTTGTTGTCTTTTGATGATCCAGCTTTTTGTGAAAGATCCCGGTTGTTATGGCTTGTGAGTGATTTAAATAATTGTKTTTGCGTGTGGCATACAATCCCAAACGACAATTCAGTTTGTCAAGAAGTGAGGGCTGCAAGTGCGGCAGAGGGTTAGCAGGAGTAAAATCGGCTGAGAACGCTGAAGCTGAAGCTGAAACTGTGCCAATTTGGTATGCAGCTCTTTTGAATTTACAACTGCATCWAAAGATTTATAAGTTCATTCGAATTGCTTTATTTCGTGATTAAGACCGTGTATGGATGTCTGAATGTATTTCCATACACCTGWATGGCTTAAGCCGTTAGGGGATGCTTTAAAAGTTGAATTTTACATCACATACCTTCTGTATGTATTTATGTATGAGTATATTTTGAAACAACCGATAGTACCTTGTTCGTTGAACCTGTTGCGGTTGCAGCCACAAATCTGCGTAGCCGAGGTCAAGCGTTCACCATCGACCGTCAATGGGTGCGTCTATCAGCTGGCTGCCAAGTTTCTTTGATACTTYAGCACGATGTAAATATATATATAGGTATTGTTTTCCGAATTTGTTTTGCGGTCAGTTTTCTTGTGCTTCCGTGTGTGGTTGATGAGTTAAATTTTATKACATGATTTCTTGCGGTTGGTCATTTCGGTATTTATTGAGCTTTTGCTGTTAACCTAAAGCTCATTATAAAATAATGCAATGTATTCGATTATGCAAAATATRTTTAAACGGTTCAAGTTCACAGCAATTGTTTACCTACGCTTAGCTCATTTTCTTGCCATTTGCATCTAGGCCAGCATGGCGCTGAACTAATCACATGTGCTTTGAGAACGCTAAATTTCAGAGGACTGCCGGCTTACATTATGCTATTCGAAAAGTCCTACAAGAAAGTCCGACCGCCTTATGTCATAAGTTTGGAAAATCCTTATGTCAAGTGGTAGTCACGTCTGGAGTTACGGTTAATCTGCGCTTTTGTTGTCAGTCATATTTCGTGTTTTGTGTTAATTTTAATATATCTAACCTAGCTGCCGAGGTAGAGACAAATATGCTGAGCCCGGTGTTCTTGTGGGTACTGGGAATCATTGTTTCTGACAATTAGAATCAGTTCATTCCAGCATCTCGATCGTTGACGGTCTCTYACTAGCCTATGCTCAATGAAATCCTTGCGAAAAGCTTTTTTTCTCAATCATATAATCATATAATAGTATCCATAATTTTTTGAATTTAATAATTTTTCTATTTCTTTTCAGGTAAATACCCTTAAATTTTAGGATATGATATATATGAGGAGGCAGAGCTTCCATGGCTAATGTCTTGATTTAAGTAGAGTAAGTAARCAAATGGATATATATCGATGTAAAAAATGATAATAAAGCTAACCAATTAGAAGCTCATTTCATYCATCAGTGTAAGGTTTTATATATTACAGACTAGCCTCTACACGTCGCCATAAAAGTGATTATAGGAATACTTTTCACCGCGACAGTTTATTACATTGCTATATTTCTTTAAAAAGCATTTCATCAACTAAATAAGAAATGGTTTGGTTTACAAGTGCTATGTGAGTTTAGTACTTCGTTTCATTAGTTTCATTGGTTTCMGTTTTTCAGAACCAAAGCGAAAATATTTACATTTACTTAGAGACTGACGAGTTAGAAGCAGATAWAAGGGGAATACTTTATAATCTTACAGCAACAATGAACGAGATATTTTTTCGAATGAAAATTGTTCAAGAATGTATTTATTTTTAGTGTCTGATTCTAGCATATAAGCCACATTTAAAGACAATCTACGATTGATGGTAATCTTAGAACTAATTGGAAACTTACTAACTGTGTCCTTATTACACAACCATGCTAAACTTTGTCCAAAATTATATAATAATAACCTCAGATTGCGGAGATAAAGAGAAAGACTATTTTTGTGATTTTTATTATGAAACAGTTAAAACAAAAACACCAATGCTGCATTGTATTATGACATTTAACAATATTCTGATATACATATGATAGAAATTGTTCTGGGCCGTCTCCAAAAATCCCAAGTCCTTTCAGGAATAGTAACGAACAGGCCATTACGCAGTTTTTTAAATCGGTTTTTTTTTAGTAGGAGGAAGCAGGAGAGCGGAACTTTAATCYGCTAAACTTCACCTACTCCCAACTCATGTCTTTCCCAAGAAACCTTTGAAKTAAGTATTACTTGGAGAGAGAAAGACCTTAAGTCTCATCTATCATATGGACTGACTGATGCCTACTATATTGTGTATGCTTTAGTGTTGTCACAATTAAAGCTGACGCTTCGCTGCCAGCTTTCGGTAATCAAAACAGGAATGCATTTGCTCTAGAGGCCGAAATATGGTCTGACTGCTTACCAACACGTTTAGGATTTTGGAATGCCATTTTTCTTGCAATCCGGCGCAATCTAGCAGTAGTTAAATCACAAGTGAACTTTAAATGAATTAACATCTGTCTGCTGTGAATTATTTAATGGATTTCATATAAAGCTCATTGTTTAAATTATGCGGATTAAATATGATTGCGAATGTGTCAGCGACAGGTACCTTATTCACACCAACGGTAATTGATAGGGTTATGAACTAGGCTCAAAGTTATATAAATAAAATTTGMAGTATTTATGCATTTATCCGTTATATATAAACACAGTTGTACTATTTAATAAATCATTAATATTTAATAATTGTTAACACACCCGGCAGCATTTAACTTTTACACGAAATGGTCCGCAACATAAACCTTAAAAATTTATGAAGTTGCAACTCTTTTTGTTTCCTTCGCGTGAGTTCTCCAGCTGACTTACTTAAGAATTACAACGTTTCACTTATTAAAAAATCATCAAAAGGAAATTGAATATTGAAGCAATATATAGTTCATATGTAGCATACATATATAGTGGTGATGTCCAGGTGCCAACTGGCGCCTGCCAACAATTCTACCTTAATGCAATTATGTTATATAAATAATTAATTTCTAGWATATTTATTTAGCATAGTTGCAATATGTTGTAATTTAAGGAAATTTGTCGAGGAAGGAATTGAAAAAATGTAATGTGTTAATAATGATTTGCAGGAAACAACTCCTGAACTACTGTTATAGGGAAAGTATATTACTCTTAAAAATATTATGCTTTCTGATTTGATACGATTGCGAGTTTCCTGCTACTTTATACTAAATTCTACATAAGTATTTAGACCTGCTGGAGCACTCTTGTCATGCCAGTTRTGAGAAAAATTCTTTAAATTGATATCAATATCATCGACGTACACCAGCAGCTGTACACTCTTATAGAWGATTGTACCTTCTCTATTTAGCTCTGCAACTATTTTCTGCAGTTCATCCACCGGGCGGAATGCCAGCATTCGGCAACGGAGTCACGTTCCCACACCGAATTTACGTTTCTTTATATGGCCACTGTTGTAAATCTCGCAAGGACCCACTTTCCTCAGTCCCTGTTTCCTCCATCGCACACGTTCCCATGCTTGTTATCAAAAGGAGAATCATTTCATCTGAGGCTGTTTTCCAATTTTCATTGGGAGTGGTTTTTTACGTGGCGAGCTTCAAACCTAGCGCACAAGCCTGGAGAGGGATTTGTCAACTTTGCTAACTTGCTTGGCCCATCTAGAGAACACTGTGCTGTTGGTTGAGTGACCTCCTGTAAATCAAGTTATGGTCATGTCCACTGTTTTACTTGAGTGTATCTGCTAAGTGGGCGCCTTAATAGGTCAAGCCGCTTAAGCGAATATCAAAATTTTAACTACGAAGAAAACGGCTTATTTGTTGTAATATTTGCTAATGGAAGCCAACTGTCATATGTAATTTTCCAATTTATTTTCATGTTGTTGTTGTTGTTGTGTTTATCAATTAATGTCTACGGTTACAGTTGCTGCACAACAACACTGCCGTGTCGGCTCAACAAAGGCAACATAATGACATTTTAATGATGGTATTTGCTTTGTAAAAGTTCATGAGGCACACAACTACAACAAACAATACGGCACTGTTGTAACAAGACAATAACAAAAACACTTAAACATTAAAAATTGTTGCGAAAGTGGAAAATGACTCTTTTATATAACGAATACAACAACAAAGAATAATTTAAGCTGCATTAGCGGTAATTGAAAAATAATACGCTTAATGCCAGGCAACAACAAACACTTGTATGATTGCAAGCGTTTGTGGTGCTAGCTTTTTGCTTGTCACTTTGACAGCCAAAATTCAGTGAGTTGGAACCGACAGGTGGCAGCACTGATGTTAACGGTCACCGTTGTTGATGACGATGGTGTGCGCTGGTGATGCGCTTAGATGAAGTGATTTTATTATTTGAAACACACGAGTGCGTGACTTAAGTGGACATTTTGTTTACATAACTGTTTGTATATATAAGTACATATGTCTTTATATATGTATATGCATATGGGGGTTACATAATTACTGTTCACATTTACTTAAGCTAGAAATATACTTAGATTTTTCAGCAAAAACAAAAAAGATGGATTTGAGAATTGTTAGCAGGTAGTCCGACCTGACAAAAAAACTTCGATAATTCGGCAAAAATTCATGCCACATTTCGTGAAAATATCTGCTTTTCTATACTTTTCCATACAAGTACTGGATTCCGATCTTTCAGTTAGTTTGTTTCGACAAATGAGCTAAGCCTTGGAGGCAAAAGGACGAGTGCAAAATTTCAGAGCGATATCTTAAAAACTGAGTTACTAGTTGGACGTTTCCTTCGGGGTGCTTTTGTGGCAAACCCACCACTGTTTAACCTATAAAAATATTACCTGCAGACCGTTAAAAATGTTGAACCTTCCTTTCCATTCTTTATTATCTATTTAAACACTCTTTTAATCGCTATCAGCCAGTAAATATAAGAGGCTCATTACTGAAATTAAATGAAAAAATCGTAGTGTTATATACAACAATATGGTAGGGTTCCTGAGCGTTGCTGATCCTACTGCCATATGCTCCTCACTTGAAACTCAGTGACTTATTTTATGGTCGCTAATATCGAGAAGCAGAGCACAGTCCCAACTCTACAAAACCGAAGCCAACACCGAAGCTTGGTTTAAATTAACTTAAAAGTTAACACAGGAAAATAAACCCCACTATATATCTAGAGGTCAGACGTCGATAGGTTTTGTAAAATCTCTTAAAATATTCCCCGTAAAATTTAGTAGGTATTCACTGAGGCGAAGAAGTCAAGCTTGGCATGATTTAAAACACATGCTTCATTTTGCTGATACTTATTAATGACAAGCAATGATGAACATTATTGTAAAATCAACTCGGTTCGTTGGTTGACTACAACTGATTTTCCGAAAGAGGTAAGTTGTTGCAGAAATTAAAGCTGTGAAACACCTTATCCTGGTATCACATAGTTTTATACGAAGGCCTCAAATATACCTACCATGAACACTACCGCTATAAGTCCTGCTCTAGATAATGTATGGTATACCTTCAACTATTATCAGCCTCGAAATCTAACGCAGAATAACTCTTCCCAATAGGTGTTACTTTCGACTGAGTTGGTAATTGAGGTAATTGAGAAGTAAAGTCCTCTCTCGACGAACAAAAACCAAACTCTATAAGTCACTCATTATTCCCGTTCTGCTATATGGTGCATAGGCTTGGACGAGGATAACATGTGATGAGTCGACGTTACTAGTTTTCGGGAGAAAGGTTCTATGAAAGATTTATGGTCCTTTGCGCGTTGGCCATGGCGAATATCGCATTCGATGGAACGATGAGCTGTATGAGATATACGACGACATTGACATAGTTCAGCGAATTAAGAGAATGAACTGGCTAGGTCATGTCGTACGTATGGACGAAAACCATCCGGATAACCACCGGGGGAAGCAGAGGAAGAGGAAGATATCCACTTCGTTGGAGAAGGGAAGGAGGAAACTTCGCTTGGAATTTTCTATTGGCGCCACATTGCGAAAAAGAAACGACTGGCGCGCTGTCGTTAACTCGGCTACAATCGCATAAGCGGTATCTACGTCAGTAAAGAAACAAATAACCGTTAGATGCACAAAACTATTATAGTCTGTAGCAACATGTTGCAAGAACTGGTCATGAGAACCGTGGAGGACAAGTGATTGCATTTGAGTAAAACTCTCCGTGAAAGCTCACAGCACTCAAAGCTTTCACTTCAAAATAAAAATAACGATTAATTTCATAAAGATAGATTATTTTCTTCTTGATGCAACGCAACTTATGTATTTTATTTCATTCATCACCGTAACTGACCTATGACGACCCACTTTTCACAACACCAATTTCCTATTCCAATCGCCATTTCCTTCGTTCGCCTTCAAAGCGCTCAAAGAATTCGTTCAGAGCACATTATGTCAGCGCTGTTTCCCAAGCGTAATGCGAGCGTGCAATGCGTTGGTAAACAAATAATAAATGCGAACACACCATCACACACCTACATGCATGTGTAGTAATTGTGGAAGTGTGTGTGTATGGGTGTCTATCTTCCGCTGCCTCAAAATCGCTTTAATGGAAATTCCTGTGTGAATTCATCAACTCATCGCAATCACCCGTTGACAGTTTGTTTGTATACAAATCAAAAATGGTGTAAGCAGTGATGGCACCGGATAATTGGTTTTAGTACCCGACTATATATGCACTAGGCATATAATGTACCATGTGATGGGAGAGCTAATGCTGGTGTGTAGCGCTAGTTTTGTGGTTGCCAGGTGAGGGCACCGAGGCCATGAAAGGTGGTTGTTTAGGCGAATGTGAGCAACGAGTGAGGTTAAGCTAGAGAAAATTATCTTGCACACATTTATGAAGGTATTATAGAATACTATGTAAGAGAAGAGTTGAATTGAGTGGAGTGGTTGATATTTTTATGAACGATCTCTTTATTCACCGGTCAGTAGGGTGGACCAAAAAGCAAGTACTTTTTACGTTTTCACTTGTCACGCTGAAAATTTGCTTGATAGACACCAGATAGATGGCTCTTAATTGTAACAGAAAGATTTTAAAGAAATATTTTTTTCTTATGAATTTTATAACTCAAACCCAAAAATTTATCGATAGCGTATAGTTCAATTTTCAAAACTCAACAATAACTATTTTTTTTTATATGTTAGTTTTATTTACAATATCTTTCTATAAAAACAATTTTTTATACACATTTTACATTTTTTATACAAACTTCTTAACTAAAATATGGCAGAAAAATCTTAATCTATAGTTTAAACCATCTTTAGTCCCATAATTAATTCATAATTCAAACTTAATCAACCGCCCTTAATCGTTTTCTGCTGTTCCTCCGCATCTTCTTTGACTCTACATCCGCTATTTCATCCATATCCTGCGTTCCATCGGGGTCGTATCTATTCTCTGCCACATCAAAATCCAAACGTCTACTTTTTACTCGCTTCTGATGCGCCAACGGTGACCCCGCATAGGGTATCAACATGAGTGGAATTTTCTTTTCGTTTATTTTCGGCGTTTCCACTTTTTCCACAACATTACATGTTGAATGCAGTCGGTTTTCGTTCATCACTTCCAGCGGGTCGTCTGCGTCATATTTGTGCTCTTGTACGTGAAAATCCAAACGTCTACGTCTTACCCGCTTTTCGTGCGCCAACGGTGATCCTCTGTACGGTATCAACATCAGTGGAACTTCCTTTTTCTCCGTGCCCAACTTTCCGCCATTATTTGCTGTCAGCCTTAGCTTTCCTTTCCGTTTCTTACTGATCATAAAAGGTGTGCTGCATATTAATGTTATTTCTCCGACTTTCATGCCGAAGAACCCGTTCAATTCGTTCAAACTTTCATTGCATTCGCACATGTTGTTCAAATACCGACTTTTTGATTTTTAGGAACCCAAAAAAATATCAGTCTTTTTTGATTCGTATTTGTCTGCTTACCAATTCAAACTGACTTCCTCGGTAGCATGTCACCCTTTTTATACTTACGGTAAACATTGTAAGTTTAGTTCCCAATTACCTAACTTTGCTACCTGACCTATTT
>NW_017537701.1:0-39569 GCF_001853355.1 Bactrocera latifrons
CATCCAAGTTCAAATAACTCCAGAAAATGTGCTAAGTCCAAAAAAAGGCCTATATAAGGCGCTCAGTGAATTTTTTAATATATATTTTTTTGTACTTAAATGAAATATCACAATATAATATATAAAAGGTTTAACTATAGTGTTGTTGACAGTCCTTTGTTAGCAACAAACATGTTCAATTTTGAAGATTCTCCCGGGCGACGAAAGTAACTACAGTTTGTGATCGTATCATGTTCATCAACTAAGTGACGTTCACAATTGCTATGCGGCTTTCTATGTTGAATTAATGATAGTTTGCTATAACTATTTCTTCAAATTCGTTACAAAGGTATCCTGTTGATTTTTCTTCTTTCACAGCGACTGACGCTATTCCTTTCATGTGACGTTTCTATTTTTGCACTTTAGTATTCTCCTCTTCACTGATTTCGTCTTTCCGTAATTGTTGTATGTATTTGGTTGGTAGACATCTCATCCGTTTCTTCTCCTTGGGGTTTAGGTTTAGTACTGCATCTTCCGCTGTCATACCTACATCGTCAGCGACTTTAATTSTCATGTCTTCATTTGGGTCAAGATCCGTTACAGCATCTGTAACAACATAACCATTCTTCCTAATTCCTCCGAAGTGAAGATTCTCCCGGTGAATAACACGCCTCTTAAATTCTTCTCTATCCGTAGTTGCTATAATCGCTTGTTTAAAACATTATCCAAAATTTTAGATGCTTCTATATTGATTTTATTTTCCTTCATTAAGGAGGTGTTTGCTTTAACCTTGGCTTTTTTATTTTTTTTTAWATTGCCTCTCCAAGACTCTTTTTGCTCTTCTGTTTTCTTCGTTTCTGCCAGGATGCATGTTTTTTTTATCGCATTTAGTTGTTGACTTATTACGGGCTACCATTGAGTCGTGCTCTTCCGTTGTGTCATCAACTTCAATATACTTTCTGTAAGATCTTTTATCTCATCTGTCTCGAAGGTTATATCTTCTATGCGTAGATTGCCTTTCTTCAATATCTCATAAAAAGTAATTTCTTCTACGCATAGCTCATCCTTTCTATTTTTTAAATTACTTTTTTGTTTCTTTAATACTTTCAAAAATGTGAGTGACATCCCAAGATAAATATTCTATCTCAACATTAAAATATGAACTGTTGTAATAGAGTGTCAATTCGTGGTATTTCTTTCCATGTTGCTCCATAAATTCCTGAGACGGTTTTAATAAAATTGGATTTCAGTTTCGTCTCCAGTATTTATTTTTGCATCTGCAATTGTAGAACGAATTCTTTCTAATCTTTTTTTAATTGCCTGCTCTATGAGGTCTATCATTTTATCAGTTGGGCTATATCTCTAGCCTTTATGACCATCTCTTTGGAAGCTATTTCCTTATTGAGCCCCTGGACTCGCTTTGTATAATTTTCGGCTCTCCTTCATATATAGTCTAGATTTATTTCCTCAAATTTAATATCTCATACGAGCAGATTCTTCTCAAAAGTGATCCCTTCTACGCGTAGATCGCCTTTCCTTTGTAACATGTCCGCAGGGTTCGACATTTTTAACATTTTTTTTTTTAATAAACTTTTTTTATTCTTTAAAAAAATAGTTGGAAGTATTTATTTTATTCGCCTGGTTGACCTTGCTGTGCCTCGTTTCGTACTAAACGGCTTAGGTCTTACAATTTCCTTATCAATTTGCCTGCGTAATTAAAAGGGCTTTTATATTGCCCATATACATACATATATAATAGGACATTTACATAAATTGCCTGTATTTTATYCATACAGGTCTTACAATTTTGGCTCGAGCTACTAATCCGACTCGAAGGACCAAATGTGTAAAACCCAACAAAGATTTTATCAACCTTACCATTGGTGGGGAATTTTATTTCTAAATTTGTAGACCTTATATACTATTTTTGAGTTCTTAGTTATCTAATTAAATATATGTGTATGTACGGCACACCACATTTGGTTGTTTTCAACTATACTATACATGTATTACAGTGTGTGTTATCATACAATTTATGTTGCATGGTTTGGGTTGTTTTCAAGTGCACATGTGCATTTGTAATCAATTGTCCAAACCTAAATAAATTTATTGTGTATTTGAGTGCATGCGTAATGCCTATGGATTTGTATGTGCTCCATATATTTATGTATGTTACATATATTTTTGTGTTTATTTATGTACTTTTTGTACTGCCTCTGTCTTATCAAATATATGTGGACTGYATAATTTATTACAATAGTAAGATATTTCTTATCTTATGTAATATTTCTGAAATATATGAAAGGTTTAAATATAATGTTGTTGTCCGTCTTTTGGAAGCAACGAACATGTTCAATTTTGAACAGCAATACACAAATTAAAGACCGAAAATTTAATTCAAATCGAAATTGTACAGTTGCTTAAACAAAAAGAGGAAACATATTTCGCAGGTTTTAGAGTTTCGCATTAATATTTGTTTTTATTTGCCTTTGTAAGGTGGAAAATTCTATTCACTGTTAGGAAACAATTATATAAGTTATAATTGTATTTAAAAACAGCTTTATTTAATAAGAAAACCSCACATTTTAAAACTTCAAAGTACCATATTGCTGTTCCTGTTTTGTTCTCACCACTGTAAATGTGATAGAACAGTTAATGGTGGTGATGCCAGTTGTAAAAATTCATTTTAGCTACAATTGGGAAAACTTTCTCAAGATGTGGGCTTTTATACGTAAATATGCAAGGCAGTTTTATATATCTACATATATAAAAAAGCAAAGATACTTGTGACTATCTGTATATATAAATGGTGAAATCACTAGATAAGTGGAAAGCCATTTGCAAAGTGGCAGACAAAATAATGAAAGACCGAAGAGCTGGAGAACAACGAACAACTAAGACACGACGTGACACACAAACCATGACTGGTGCAGACAGAAAGGGTTGGGTGACAATCACTATATAAARGGGGTTATGAGGCAAACCGAGGTAGGACAATTTGAATGCAGCTTGTTACTAAATGCATTAGAACCATAGCGTACGTATGAGCAATAGTCTACCTTCCTCCCGACGTAATAATTGACGGTGATACCGGGGGGATCGGTACAAGACAGTAGGAGGTTTAGTTCGGATTAAGGTTCCACATTGACATGGGGTTAGGCTTTCGCTGATTTCCTATCGTATAAAATATATATATATTTAGTTATTTAAGATAATTTGAAAAATTGTACGTTGTATGTATATAAAGGCTTGAAATATGAAAATAAAATCAGAATGAAATATTTCTCACTTCATCGTCAATGTTTGAAAAAAATTAATTATTATTTCAATTAATTATTTTGATAACAAATTCATTTCGGATGTTTAGTAGCACTACTCAATTTAAACATTATGACTGAGAAAAATTTCCCATTTTTTCTGAGTCCCTTAATAGAAGGTGTATACATAATTTTGGCTGAGCTTAAAAGGTATGGCCATGTAGAATTAAAAAAAAAATCGTTTTTTCTGCTTAAATTATTCTTTATAGCAGTGATTGGCAGTTCATAGCCCGCGGGGCTTTGTTTAATATAACGGTTGCTACTTGTTTATAATATTAAAAAAAATTAATTTTTGTGACAATACTATATAATTGTAATGTTAGTTATAACAGAAGTTTTAGAAAATATTTGCATACTACTTGCATGCAAAAACGATTTAAAGGAAAGGAAGGTTGTCATAAATAYGCTTGAACTAAAAAAGGTACGAGATCAGTAAAACGAATACACTCTCAAAAAATAAAACTTTTGAATTTGTATAAATGGCGACCATTGCTTTATAGTCATACAAAAATGACTTATATAGTAAGCCCACCTCAACCGTAGAATATTCCGAGTTTTTATTCAAATACCTATAATTTTTGAAGGATTCAATATTTTCTAATTTTTTTATGTACGGTTATTCTCATGCAAATTAAAGAACTTTTTTGTTGATGCTAAACCTAAACAGAAAAGCGAAGCGTAATTGCAAAATTTGTTTTATTATAGCCAACAAAATTAACCGAAAATAATAATTTTTCATGAAACTTGATAAATGTTTCATTGGTTTTGTGAATGAATGCTTATATATATTACGAATATGCACATGATTTAATACCTGCCATGCAAATATAGTGACCATACCCCTTAAGTGATGTACTATATATTAGAATTAGATATTAGAATCCGGTTTCAAACCTATAGTAGCTTAGACAAAGAAATATTATTCGGGTTTTTGGCTCCCTTTAAATGAAAAATTAAATCGTAATGCATACCTACCATTTTAAATTAATTGCATTAAGCTTACATATATGTAACTACATTATAGTAGCTAAATTTGTGTTATTCTAAACAAAACTATTCTTATGTATTCAATATATTGGCAGTCATCATCGCGCAATGCCATAATTCAATAATTAAATATTATATATTGTTTAACTGTTTCCAATTTTATGAAAAATAAATACGTAACAAAATCACACAATAGTTAAAAAATAACAAATATTTGTTCTATTGTATATAAAACAAAGTTTATGAAATCAAACTGCTTATTATCAATTTATATTAATATAAAGCAGCCTAACTGAAAAAATACACAGACTTCAAAACGTTTCGAAGATCAAAGTCCCCTTTTTTCGGCATCTCTCGCAAGGTTCTGTTGAGCCTGCGTTTTGAAAGGTCGTCCGCAGATCCATCATTAAGCAGGTCACTATAAATATGTTAACATATAAATGTTATACTAAAAAAATAAGAATTTACACAAATTTTTTAGAACTCACCATTCTCGAAAGCTATATTTCGATCTCATAAATGCTGACAAATCCTCTAAAATAGGTTGAGAATGTAAAGATACAAATTGTTCTCTGCAAATCTGATTCATTTCGGAGACTGTGCATGCATGGGTCCAAAAACAGTCATGTACAGAAACAAATGTAACATCCTTTTGTTCGCAATAAAGGGAAGTGAGCATCATATGGGAAGAGTCTAGAGAATGTATGAAGTTGGGCGGAAATGCGTTTTTTTGTTTCATAACATTCGGCTTTTCATACATATCCATAGCCATAGTTTCAGAAACTCGTGCAGCTGTACGCATGGTCTGTTTAACTTCCTGTCGATTATATGGTTGCACGACTGGTAGACCAAGCGGCGTTACCCACTCTACATTTTGTCCACAAACGCCTGATATTAGTCGAGCGCATTCCGTAAACCAATCCTGTATTTCACGTGTTGATGTAAACATTTCTCGTAAGCTTTCGAAGGTCTTCGATGTTAAATATGTGGAAGCCGGCCATACCCATTCTTTAGGGAAACTTTCAATATCTTTTAACTGGCGTGCTATTTGCAGTCGTGCACCATAGCGGGTAACTCCATACACAGTAGTCATAACAGTTTGCTTAATAACCTTGCGGCGGACAAAACCCTCTAATGCTTGCGCTACTTGGACTCCTTTTGATGCATCTGATTTGCGAGATTTCTCTACAAGTGCAGCAACAGCACTATAAACATCTTGYGGTAAAGGTGAAGGAAACAGATTAACACTTTTGGCTCCAGCTTCATCTCGCCCTAGGGCAGCATAGTGTTGCAGCCCATTACAAGAACCGTCCTGATGAATTGGAAACCGGCTTAAGAAACCTAAAAAATTTAATTTTATGGATTTACAACAAATTCAGAATTAATAAATGTAAAATGTAGATATATATTCAGCGGTATATCTATTTGTATATTTACTATATATTATATATATTACTTTAAGGTATTAACGGCGCTTTTACAAATACAATAACAGAGCTTTAATAACAAAAAGTTTACAACATTTTTTATGATACAGAGGATTCTGGTAGGGAAAGCATTGTTCCCTTATGAACAAATTTTGACTCGTGTTGGTTAAAAAGATCGTAAATATAATTTGAATCGTTTCACAATTTCGTCGAATAACGAGTCTCAACAATAATTTAACACTTCTTTTAATATAATATATTAATTAATATAGTTTAAATAACTGAAAATATACACAAATTGAGATAGTACGTGTTAGGTAAACACTCTAGGCACGCTTGAGATAAACAAGTTTAAAGTCGATGTAAGGTTTCTTAATAAGAAAGGAAGTTCGTTTATGCATTTATTTTCATCTTTATTTGGATCAATTTCTTGATTTCGTGATATCTTGTCAAACAAAAAAGTTAGTTACAAGGATTTGATTTTAATCGATCATTAAAAAAATACACCTGAAATAAAATTTCTAGCGTATGAATATTACCTCATTATACGACAAACAAAAATGGTTTTCGATATCAATGAAATTCTTTATTCCTTTGAAAGTACATTTGATGTCATTATGTATGGAACCTCTAAGATAAACCTCTTAAGATGTCATGTCCAAATTTACTTGGAACAAATTTTATAATACATATAAAACCCACCCTCTCCCCATATAACAGTTCTGTCGAAACTGTTAAAAGCTCGACAAATCAAGAACTAAATGCGCCAGAGTCATTAAACTTTATAGCAAGTATTGGTATAATTGTTGTCGTTAAAACTATAAGACGCATCAAATACAAATTAACTAACTAACTTATGATTTATGTTCTGAAGATATGATGTGTGAAGAATATTTTCTCACCTTCGCGATTATTTGTGCGGTAAACTTTAGCTACTTCCATACAACAAGCTAATGTTTGCCATGGTTCATCTGATTTGGCCCACCACATTCTGCCAGTTAAAGGATTATCAGCAGAATCAATAATATCATCCATTATTTCCTCAGCAAAAAGTAAACGTTCATGGACTGAATCGCGCTTCATTAAGCCCGTTAAGTTAATACAATGCAATTTCAACCAGCTGAAACCATCCTGTCCAAGAGGTTGTGCTTGATCAAAAACAAGCATGGAGCGTGCCAAGTCTGATCCCAAATGATTAAGATGAGGTGGTATCGGATAAACTCGGCCGCGAAAGTCCATATTATGAGGCAGCCAAAACACCCTATCTCGATACTAAAATTAAAAGCACAAATCAATAGGTTTTAGAGATTTCAATTCTATTTAAGSATGCTTACGTGAGATGCTAAAGAAAGACGATATAAGGTATCACACCATAAACTATACATCTCTCCTTGTTTTCGACGATGTGCTAGTTTGTCTTTAAAAAGTTTCGATCTTACGGCCGTACTTAATGCTGTGTTTTCTTCATGGTATAAAGGTAATGGAGGCAGTGAGCTTGGAGGTTGAGGTACATTAAGTTTATGGTCGCCACCATTTTGAAATACTTTTATAATAACGTCGAGAATCTAATTTAGAGGAATCATAAGTTTAATTTTTTCTTTCATATCATACTCTGCACCATTAATTTTAAATACCGAAGAAGTGGCTAAAATAAATATCTATATTCAAAGTAATTTTGAACTAATTCCGAGCCACTATTGAAATAAAAATAACCAACGTAACGTTTGTAAAATGACAAAAATAACGAGCCATTAACATTTTGAAAACAAGGAAATGTAACTCAAAGTTAACAGATACACAAAGGCAGAGGAAATTTGATTGCAAATCTAAAAATTAAAATAGATTGTATAAGGATTTTGGTTAATTCCTCGTGTTGTTAGGTTGTCAGGTAAATAACCCCCGTTAGGATGATAAATATTAGAAATGTTGTCATCGAGGTCTTCTAACGTTAGATCCAGGAAATGCGCTGTTTTGAGGGGACTGATTGCGCGCGGAACCTATGTTTGATATGTCAGGGTCAATTCGGGATAAGTAGGAGTTTAACCTGCTACAATAGCCAAAACGAAGCTGCGCAAGGGTCACTATCAATTCTTGCGCTCTTCTTCTGCAAAGAGTCTAACTCCAAGTACGCCTTTTACTTAGAGGGAGTCGGTGAAGGTGTTAATGGCTCCACTGCGAATGGCGATCAGTGCATGTCTGAAGTTTGTTTCAACCGAAGTCTGATCGGCATATTGTTTTCTGTCATCGACGAAGTTGAGGAAGCACCTCTTGATGCTCATAGGATGCGGTTATTAATATTATTAATCATAATGAAATATTAAGGTCAAGTCGAAGGAATATAGCCCAGTTACTGAATATGATCGCTGTAGATTTAGTGGCGAAGAGACGTTTCGTGCAGCGAGGAAGCGGTAAAATAGAGATAGCCATTTACTTTTCAGCACATGCATGTCATTATCGTGCATTCATAAGCGTACGAGGTGATAGAAATTCCTTGTGGTGGTTGAGAAAGTTTCGAGCTGTAGAAGTTAAACAGTAACGGGGAGAAGGCATCACCCTGCGGAACTCTCCGTTCAATTCTTCTCAATTTAGAGTTGTTACGTCGAAACAGTTCGGCTAATTGTCGACCGCTCAGTTACTTCATAGTCCACTTCTTCAACCCTGGAGGGAGCGAAGATTTTTTGATGCCCTCAAGTAGTGTTGTATACTTAACTATGTCAAAAGCAGTTCACCGCTACGAGAAACGTGTGGTTTTTGATAGGACTCCGCTTTTGTTGAAGACCTTGGTAAGGAAGCTAACTCCCGCCGACCCTAGGTGTTATAGCATCAACATGTTTGTTCCATCAGTTCCAATGGACTTGGAAGATTTTGCCTTTCTCATTACACTCTTCTCATCGGTAAAAGTAAGTGGTGCGCCGTCTTTTGGTATGTTGCGTAGCCGTCGGGTAACACATCGTTTAGTTTTGCCTATCGAAAAGTGCAGTGTAAATACACGGCTACAATAGCTCGCTTGTGTCCAAAGAGGTATGTCCATTGAATTGAATTTCAACTCGGTCATCATGTCTCTTCGGGTTAGACATTGCCTTGGTAGTCCAAAGCTCAAGGGCTTGGCGAAATGCTGGCAGGCTTTACTTGCTTTGCTGTGTCAAAACTGTCAAAACTAAATAGAACTATGATAGAGCATATGAAACGAAACCAAATGTACTCCTCTTGCTTCAAGCGATTGAAGTTTCAAATATCTCGATGTTCTATTTTCCAGCGCTTTTGACAATAGATTTTGTAACTATGGCTGCCAGTCGGTACTTTTTTTCTATTTGGAGCACAATATTTTATCACATAATCATTTACGATAATTTAAAAATATTTAATATAACATTTGGGATTGGAACCCTGACCTGACCTAACCAGCGCAAGCATGCAACTCTTAACATAAACGGACTTAACGAAAACAATAAAGGCCAACAGAGACGATTTTGAGACTTCACTCAATGCAGACGGGCACTCTTAAAAGAATAAAAACAAATTGGTCAATAAACTAATTTTATATAACTAAGTGTTTAATCCTACAATTTTCCGCCAGTATTATTAAATAAATTACTTTCACATACTAAAAAAAACTAAGGCGTTTAATTCAAATATTGTTCCGCACCAGTGGTGTTAGAAGTGGAATGCAAATCCCTTCGCATGTGGAAGTTAAAGTAATAAAAGAACGTCCCAGAAAGTGGCAGAAGTGTCGAGTWATTTGTACTTTGTGTAAAGTGACTGGAGTCAACAGTTAAGGGTACCGTTAACTTATAAGAACGTTCTAGAAATTTGTAAAAGAGTACAATGTCGGGTTMTATTAACTTGGCATGTCGTAACCGATGACGACCGTTAACTCAAGCCGTTGTGACGCCGATTCGGCGTTGTTAAGCGCAGTCGAGAGTGAACAGCGATTCAGATTATGCGGCAGCAGAGAGTGAGCAGTTTAAGCAACCATCATTGTCTTCAGTTGGCGAGAGCGTCGTAATAGACTGAGAGGCAAGTGTTTGGCGACACAGATTTTGCGACAGCAGAGAGTGAGCAGTTTAAGCAAGCAGCATTGGTACAGTTGGTGAAAGCGTCGAAATAAACTGTGTCTGCGATTGAGTCGATATATGTATACAGAGTTAATGCGGGTGAGAACACGAGAGTGAGTAGCGGAGCGGAGCAGTTTAGCGTATGTACATTAGAGAGTAAGCGTATAACAGGTATTTATTAAACACTAACTAATTAGAATCTATTCTCAAATGAGCTTTGAATTAAACAAAACTGAATTAAGTTGTCAAAAAGATTAATTCTGAAAATTAATTGTCTTAAATTTAAATTACAAGAATTAATTATGTATTCAAATTGCTATATAAAAGCAAAAGTTGTCAATGTACATATATTTTAAGGTTTGCTTTTACTTGTTATATACTAAATACCTAATTTGCACTCAAAATTCTATACCATTTGCTTTTGTTAACATTCGATATGGACGGGCAACAGATTTTTTTATTAACAGCCAACGGATTGAAGGAAAAATTGTTGGCACTGAGTTTGCCGACAAATTGCCGTAAAGCCACATTACAGGATAGTCTTTGTGAGGAATTTTGACTGACTGTAAATGCTGAAGACGATAGCTCAGACAGCGAAACTAGCTCAGTGCAAAGCAATATGTTGCCATCGATGGAGTTCGGGTCTCCGGTCTTCCGGTACGGCGCAAAACCCAGTCGAGAAGTGGCTCGATGATTTTGAATCTAATTTCAGGCAGTTGGTTGGGAGGATTTACAAAAATTTATATACGGGAAACAATTATTGAAGGGTGCCGCGAAAATTTTCGTTCGGGACATAATAAGTTGGAGTACACTTAAACAATGTTTGCAAAAATAATTTAGGGTAGTAACGTCGTCAAACRCCCAAATGAAGATTATAACGATTATCTTTATAGCCCTATGGTTATAGGTAGGCCAATAAAGCTAGACGAAAGAAGTCTCATCGAATATTTTGTAGAGGGGATCCCAGACGACAGACCAAACAAAGTTAACTTGTATCAGGCAAGTTTGATAGAAGAATTAAAATCTCAGATCCTTGTTTATGAAAAAGTTCGCTCGGGGCATCAACCCAAGGTAAKTACATTTCAAAACAAGCGTGAAAACAATAATTCTGTTACTATAAATCAGGTACCTAATAGGAAAAGCCGTTGTAAGTGTGGAGAAGCGGGTCATTTGGCGAATACTTGCAAACAGCATCGACTATCAAAATGTTTTGGGTTTAATCAGACAGGRCATCATATTGCAGAGTGCCCAAAGAAAAGGACGGAGGTAAAAAGCGAGGGCGCAAGGGTAAATACGCTTGAAATGATTCGTATGACCGCCCTTGGCACCGTAACTTTCAAAGAAATAACTATTAACGGGTTTATGTTATCAGCATTGCTGGACACTGGTTGCGATCTATGCTTCATGCGTTACGATGTGTTGATGAAGTTAGGGAAGCTTGAGTTGTCCAATGATATAAATCATCTTCGTGGAATAGGAAATAGTATACTTACAACTATTTGCAGTTTCATAATTAAAGTTAGCGTAAATGGAGTGAAAGAAGATATCAATTTCCACGTTGTGAGTGAGCGTGACCTTATGTACGAGGCAATAATCGAGAATATTGTATTAAAGCAGGTTGATTTGGTTATAAAAGAAGGCGAGGTAGAATTGAGAGCAAAGGTGATGGAAACRAAGGTTCAAAACCGCATAGTAGAGAAAAGTGAAGGTAAAATAGAAATTCTTAATGAGTTAGACGATCGGTGTATGRTTGCAGAAGTAATGTCGGAGAAAACTTTACAGGTAGATTTGTCGCATCTCGAAAGAGAACATAAAAAGGTAGTACTCGCCTAGTAAGCACGATTCCCCAGTTTCTATGAAAATTTGTTTTACTGATGATTATCCGGTATTTCAAGGGCCAAGACGAATGTCCCACTCCGATAAGTGCATTGTCGATAAACAGACTGCGGAATGGATGGAGCAATGCATAATCCAAACTAGCGTCTCCGAGTATGCATCACCGATCGTATTAGTGTGACAAAAAAAAAAAAAAACGAAACCAAACGTCTAAATTGTGACTACCGACGTTTGAACGAAAAAATCATGACCGATAATTTTTCAATGCTACTCATAGATGAAGTTATCGAGAGATTACTAGGCGCAAAAGTATTTATAACGTTAGATTTATGGAATGAGTTTTTCCATGTGCCGATAGTCCGTGGAAAAATACGTCATTCGTAACCCATCGAGGTCAATACGAATTCATTGATGTTCTTTTCGATATTTTCAATTCCCAGTAATCACTCGATACRTTTTCGCAGTGTTTCGAGATTTAGCGAAGGATGGCGTCGTGGTAACTTACATGGACGATCTTATAATTCCTTTTAATAGTTATGATGAGGGTGTACATAAGTTGCAAGTTGTGTTGAATAGGGCGGCATGTTATAATAAAAGGATTAAGTGGGAGAAATGCCAGTTCCTGAAGACGAATTTCTGGGATATATTATAGAGTGTGGTACAATAAGATAAGGGAGGATGGAGTCATGTATAGAAGTTCACGCAAGTGAGGAAAGTTCTCTGATCGCCATTCACTTTGGATTGGCTAGAAACGATTCTTTTACATATGACTCAAGTAGCTCACGACTTCCGGTCTTTGACCAAGTATCCTCTGGGTAGCTAGGAACATCCGTTAGAAGGCAAGCTAAAGTGAGAAGGCGAAACATTCCCTCCGCAGGGTTGTGCRCTGGGTTTGGGACCCGCCACGTAAAAAATCACACCAATAAAAAGGAACAGCAAGCCTCGGATGAGTGACCCCCCTTTTGATGACAACCATGGCAAACGAAAAAAGGACTACGAATTGAGGGCATGCACCTGGAATGTCCAGTCCCTTAAGRGGTTAGGTGGGTTTGAAAATTTCCAAAAATCGATTTTTTTTTTGTTTGCTTTATTAAATTCTACAATACCTTTAGAATATAGTCCTAAATTTTAAAGTTGATCCGAGTAATGATTTCGAAGATACAGCCTTGAGAACTTGTGCACTCAAGGCTAGCTGCGAAACTGTGTTTTTGAAGTCAGTGGACACAATTTCTCGAAAAGTTATCGACCGATTTAGTTCGTATTGTGTACACGTTTTTGAAATAATATTATYTAGTTATTGAACGAAGGATTTTCTTGTTTCATTACAACTTATTTTTCTGACCAAAAAATGCCGAAAATTTTACCAAAAATGAGATTTTTTGTTCAAAGTCCGAGAAAAGGACAATTTTAATATTTTTTTATTTCCTACGTTCAAAAACGAGATTTAGATATGTACTCACAGAGTATGATTAGTTTTTTAATTGTATATGAACCAATAATAAGTTATGCTGTCTACGGCGAGAGCACTTTTTTGAGAGACACCCAGAGAAATGCGGTCCCAACGGCGGAATTTTAACATTTTTGTATCGAAATTTCAGGAGATATTGTTCGAATATATACCTTTGATATAAAAATTATATTTTTCAAATATATGATTGCTTGTATTAAAAAAAAATCGTAAAAATACCTTCTTTTTTTTTGTACCTCTGAAACCCACCTAACCCCTCAATTGGGAAGGAGCTGCCCAGCTGGCTGATGTCCTCGTGAAAATAAAGACTAACATCACCGCCGTCCGAGAAATGCGATGGACGAGACAAGGACAGAGACGGGTAGGTCCTTGTGGCATTCACTGCAGGGGCCATATAAAGGAGCGCAAGTTTGGTGTGGGGTTGGTGGTGGAAGAGAGACTCCGTCGCCGAGTACTATCATTCACTCGGGTAGATGAACATCTAGCCACAATCCGCATCAAAGCGAAGTTCTTCAACATACCGCTTATTCGCGCCCACACCCTGACGGAAGAAAAGGACGATGTGAGCAAAGATGCCTGCTAAGAGCGCTTGGAGCGCACTTATRAGAGCTGCCCCCGCCACGATCTCAAAATCGTGCTTGGCGACTTTAACGCCAGGGTGGGCTAAGAATTTATCTTTCGCACTACGTTCGGTAAATTCAGCTTCCACGACCAAACATCCCCAAGTGGGTTGAGGCTGATCGACCTCGCTGGGGCCCGAAATATGGTTATCTGTAGTACTAAATTCCAGGAGAAGGCGAACCCGATTCCCCAATCGATTACGATGGAGCAAACAAATGGAAAACAAACAAAATTTTGACAGAAAGAGGAAAGAATCAACAAAGTACAGACTGGACGAATTAGTCGCCATTAAACGGACTCAGTATGAGAGAAAGCTTAGGTTAAGGTCTAAATTTGTTGGTCCATATAAGATTTCGAAGGACACAATAGGTATGAGGTCGAGAAGGTCGGCGAGGGTCCTAGTTACACGACCACCATCGCCGAATTCATGAAGAGATGGAAAATTTCGTTCGGACCGAACGAATAAGTCAGATAGGCGAAATGTGGTATTGCAACTCTGACCTGAAAAGCGCACGCATKCAAATCTTAACAGACACCCTGAACAAACGGACTTAACGATTCTGGGACTTCACACAATACAATACACACAACACAATACGGACGCGCACAGTGTTTAATCTTACAATGTTCCGCCAGTGTTATTAAATAAATTAGTTTTACATACTAAAATAAAACTAAGATGTTTAATTTCGATATTGTTGGGTAACATACAGGTTGGCTGGTGAAAGCCGCTACCAAAAAAAAAATTAAATAACTTTTTTTCTATTTAATGAATCTGGTTAATTTTTTTTTTTTTATTTTGCAGATTGACTTTTACATTTAACAAAAATGGATAACTGGTACACTAAAACAAGAATTTGGATTGTCCGCCGCTATCACGCACTGGAGTCCGTAGGTCCGATTCAAAGAGAGTATAGGCGCAMGTTTGGCGGCAATCCTCCGAGCAGATGGACCATAATGAGACTTGTAAACAATTTTGCCGGGCATGGGACAGTCAGCAGAAGACCTTACCATCGAAACCCTTCAGCTCGAACGGAGGAAACAATCGCTGCTGTAGCTGCTGCCATACAAAACAATCCATTTGTTTCGACAAGAAGCTTATCTGCTCAAATGGGTGTAAGCAGACAGTCATTACAGTCAATTATGCACAAAGATTTGAACTTATTCCTATATAAAATTCAAATGGCCAACAAACTGAACGCTGCAGACTTGCCGATTCGCTTGGAATTTTGCCAGAAGATGCTTCAAATGGTGGAAGAGGATGGAAACATGTTGAACTGTCTTTTCATGTCTGACGAGGCCCATTTCGATTTAAACGGCAACATAAACCAAACAACATTGTCGAATATGGAGTGCTTCCAACCCACAGATACTCCATGCGACGGAATTGTATCCACTTCGTGTCACAGTGCGGTGTGCAGTTTCATCACGCTGCATTGTCGGGCCCTACTTCTTCGAAGAAAACGGTCACACCGTTACGGTTACTGGAGACCGTTACTTGAGTATGTTGAGAGAGTTTTTCTATCCAGAATTACGCCGAAGGAGAATTTCTTTCAACTCTGTGTGGTTTCAGAAAGATGGTGCAGCTCCTCACATAGCCCAACCTGTTATGACAGAATTGCGACGAAAATTTCCCAATGGCCACCCAGGTCGCCTGACCTTACTGCACCTGACTTTTTCTTGTGGGGTTATTGCAAACAGGAAGTCTACAAAGCAAAACCAACAAATTTGAATGAACTAAGGCAATCCATTCGAGAAAAAATTGCGGCTATCAACTCTCCAAGCAGTAATGAACAACTTTTTGGTAAGATGACGCACATGCATCAACGAGCAGGGGGGCATTTAAATTCCATTATTTGTAAAACTAATTAAGCTATATTTAATAAAAATTGAATGAACTTTAACATGAATAAAAGAGAAATGAACTCCATACACTGAAAAAAAAAAAAATTATTTGAGTTTCTTAATGTAGCAAAATTCATCAGCCACCCTGTCCATATAATTATATAATAAATTAACGTTTTACAAAAAAGTTCAAATTAAATTWAAAAAATACGATTACTAAYGTTTTGTTTGGCGTTTTGCTCCCAAAGATATTAAGTGGCAACCGTGCCTTGACAGCGTTCAAAGCGCTTATTTGGTCATACAAATATTCAACGTACGAAAAGGCAGTGAAAACAAGTAAAGGCAGTCAACATTGGGTCTGGACCTTGACTCACGCCATTGAAGAGGCTCCAAGATTTCAGATGCTCTATYTATTTTGTCCGCCATATGGTAACCGAATCTTCAAATTGAGATCCCTTATTCGACGTTCATAGGGATTGGCATGGTGAAGGTGTCGCGCTCATGAGCTAAAACAGCTGCTTCGGCGATGTTCCGCGATTTTTCCAACTGGTAGTCCGGTGAATATGCACTCTGTAAATTCTGTGAATCCGACCAGTGAGCTTTATTAAAGTTGACGAAGGTGCGGTTGCCCACAGAAATAAAGTCGAGAGGTTTCTCGATCGAGATAGGCAAATGCTGTGAGGCGAGAGTTAGCATAGATCGCCAGGTTATACTATTTATCAGACCACCAGAAGCAATGGTGATATCAGGTACCTATTATTCGGGTGGGGACTACGCCATTCATTGCGTGGAACGTCGAATCGGATAGCTGTTCCGCCAGTTCCATGCCATTACGATCATTTCAAAGACARGAATGCCAACGTGGTAGCATTAAAGTCGCCTASTACGAGTACCAAATGGTTTTCACCACGAAGTTGCGCACCAATATTCGGGTGATATCCTTTAGGGTAACATGTAATTGGGTGGATGTATATATTCAATATTTCAAGGTAGAACCCTGACCGGGTAGCTATACCCTAATATTCTAGGGTAGTATCACAGCGAACGAAGTCACTATTATAAAGACGACATTGTATGGTGTTGTGCTAATCTTTACATATTACTTTGAAACCTGCTCATCTCAGAAGATCTTTGTTTCTTTGGACCGCGTGGAGTGGCGTGTAAGCGGTTGTTGTTACAGCTGTAGAACCTGCAGCCCTCGTCCGGATAAAATTCGGGTCAATTCTAGTAACGTAGAACCGGCTGTTGTTGGAATTGGTTAATTCCTCGTCTGTCGTACTTGCTATCATCTAATATCAGTACATTTTCTTAGTAATACTTATATCTATTGTTACACTGTATGTAAAAATCTAATTCTTTTCTGGGTATTTAAACAAACCAACTTTTTTCAAGAGTAAACAGTCTTTCAACCACCTTTATTGCTTCTTCTCTGTAACACTTTTCTCCACTAAATCTACAGCGAGTACATTCACGAACTGGACGAAGGCATCAAAATTCCGACTGTCAACAACCCTACGTTTTTGAACAACATTATAGGATATTCAGGAGTATTATGGAAATTTATTGGATTTTTGTCTTTTCGAACATACCATTCCAATAAAGTTTACGATTGCTTCTGTTATTTTAAATTATTAAGAAATCATAGTAATCGAATGTGAAATCTACATTACAATTACTTTATGCTAGTTGTATTTACCAGCTTATCTAGGGATTTATATGTAATACGAGGTGTGTTCAAAAATTATCGCGAATTTTGAATTTTCGAATTTCGAATTTTTTGTGGCGTTATGTTGGTACTCATGTCTCTCACTTATACCGACAAGCTCGGCCATTTTGAATGTTCATTTAATTGTTGACAGCTGCTTTGCTTGCACGTGTTTTGGATCGTCTTCGATTTTTACCTACTCAAAAAATGGATCAAAGGACCTGAATGAAATTTTGTGTGAAAAACGAAATTAAGTGCGCGGATGCATTCCGAATGTTGACGGTGGCATACGGAGAAGCTGCCTTGGACCGAAGCAACGTTTATCGGTGGTACAAAATGTTCTCAGAAGGCCGAAAAGCACCACGATAACGCCTCTGCTCACACATCGTTGCTTGTGCGCGACTTTTTGGCCAAAAACAATACACTAATGATGCCGCAGCCACCGTATTCCCCAGATCTGCCCCCCTGTGACTTTTTCTTGTTCCCTAAACTGAAGAGGCCCATGAAAGGACGACKTTACGCTTCTCTTGACGAGATAAAGACGGCATCGAAGGAGGAGCTCAAGAAGATAAAAAAAAAAATGATTTTTTGAAGTGCTTCGGAGATTGAAAAAACCGTTGGCACAAGTGTATAATATCTCATGGGGATTACTTTGAAGGGGACAAAATAGATATTCATGAATAAATAAATAATTTTTGAAAAACACAAAATTCGCGATACTTTTTGAACACACCTCGYACATAATTATAAGATAAGATACATATTATTAATGTCCTTGGAACACTGTCCTGTTAATTGTTGCAACCTTGTTAATATTCTAGTGAAAGCATCGTTTAAARCGAATGTTACCAAAAATATAGCCATGGCGTTAAAAAGATACTTATATTTTCTTTCACCCGTTTTTGACTTGCGATTGGAATGAAATAATATTTTTATTTTCTTTAGTTTTGTTCTATTACTGCAATTGAATAATCTATTTACTGCTTCGAATATTTCGAGAACAGTTCGAATAATGTGAATAATTCGAACAATGCGATATTTTACTCGAATATCGAACGAACCGGATTCGCACACCCCTAGTTTACTACCGTAATATAGTAGTCGCTTTTGTTATTTCCATGGAAGTTATCACATAGCACTACAAAACTCTTGTATGCACCTTTCTGATCACAGCTTATCTTGTTTACAAAGTTAACGTCACTATATTTATGCGATTTTTTTATTTTGAGGTCCAATGAAAATACCTATATACATATATTACAAAAACAATAAAAGGAACTAGGATGAAATCAAATTAAATTTTAGCTTGACTTAATTTTGGGAAGACAGTTTTAAGATGAAGAAAACCTTCATTTTTAACATCCAATTTATTTACAAACTGTTTCGTGTATCRTAGCTTTAAATGTAGTGGTTTTTTCCTGCCTATCTGATGTGACGCTCGAGATGGTCATGCTTTGCGATAAAAGTGATTGGATGCCCGACTAACCCGTTCACAAAGATACCAAGGATATTTTGTGCAGCCCCCTTGCTTGCCAAATAAAATTGTCAAAACTTTTACCATAAGTCAGCGATGGCTTAGTTGATCAAGCAGAAATTTGTTCCATCATTTCATTTCTTTCTTGTAAATCCCATATGAGATTGGAACTGATGATAACAGATTTTCATTGTATATAACATAGCTTTTAAGCCTAAGGGTGACATTACAGACTATATTAGGGAAAGTCAAATTTATTTACCTTTTTTTACAAATGCAAATCATATATCAGATCAGCAAAATCTGAATTTGAAACCACGTAGGTGCCTTTGCGTTGATTTTGATTTACGAGGACGGAGTTCTTTCTCTAATAAATACGTTTATGTTTACGTTTTTCTGCGATTTAAAATCGTCAAGTGCAAAGTAATAGATTATTATTATTCACAAATAAATTCTGGCTCGTACCAGCGACTCGCACTATAAAACTTTTCAAAAATGTTGTTTTATATTTTTACAACACTAATGTTATTTTAAAGACCACACCATTTTAATCCATAATATATCAATTTATAGTTTGTTGCACATTTTAGTTTTACTTTATAATAATTTTTATCAAATTTAGCAGCAAGCACACAAACGATAAACAACAAGCATTGTGTTATATATAAATAACATTATTATTGACTTGATCGAGACCAAGGTAAAGGCAATAGAATAGCTGGTAAGATTAGGAGTGCCGTATCGCAGTGGAGAAAAAGCAGATTGCCTACCTCGCAACGTTAGAATCGACAACAATGCGTGTGGGATGGGATAGATACCGAGAGTTGAAGAGGGAAGTGAGACGCATTTGCAAACAAAAAAGGAGAGGCCAAAATGCGTGAGAATGAAGAGCTTGACAAGTTGGCCAATGGGGATTATGCTCGAAAATTTTACGAAAATATGCGGCAACTAGCAGAATGTTTCAAGACGTAAACACAATCTTTTAGAACCCCCAGATTATATCTACCGACTAATGCCCAGAGCGTAGTAAAATTATGAACACTTCTCCAGCCTACAGAATGGCAGTGAAATCAAAACACCAGGAGATGGACGATGGACCTGGAGTTTCATTGCCCAAACATGAAGAAGTCTGAATAGAAATTACCCGTCTGAAGAACAAAAGAGCGCGGGGCCAATGGATTGCTGGCCGAACCATTCAAATACGGCGGGAAGAAGTGATAAGAAGCTTGCATCAGCTTCTTTGTAGAATATGGTCGGACGAAAAAATGACCGACGATTGGAATTTAAGTGCTATGCACAATCCACAAAAATGGAGACCCCACAATCTGCGCCAACTACTGTGAGATAAGCCTCCTCAACATGGCATATAAGGTTCTACCGAGTGTATTGTGTAAAAGAGTAAAGTCCACCGTCAGCAAACTGATAGGACCTTATCAGTGTGACATTAGGCCTGGAAAATCAACAATATCTCACTTACCTCTGTGTTTACGCGCCATGGTACACTAGAGAGTTGATTCAGAGAATCAAGAGCAGGATAAATTTGCTGTTGACTGCTTGAATTTATGCGATTCCACTGCTGAATGGCCTATTTGTAGTTGTATGAGATTTTTGTATTTATTTAATTATGTGAAATAAATTTTAATGTGAATATTCAAAATACACTCTTACCTGTTGAGGCAAACGTATCAGTTCTGATTTATTGAGTAAATAGCCTCCATTATTGGGTGTACTCCAAGGTTGTGGTGGGCATAGCATTGGTACCAGACTCGAATCAAATGTTAGTGTTTGCTGGCGTGACATGCGCAATAATCTTTTTAAAGAAATCAGAAATGTAAAATTTTCATGTTGGAATTCAATTGATTTGAATAAAGATTTACTTCGCTAAAACAGGATGAGGTTTAACTTCTTCTTTTACTAAGCGTCCTTGGTTTCGGAAAAGTGTATAGAAGGCGGGTAAAACATTTTGTTGTTTGCTTTTGGTTTTTTGACGCATAATATGAGCATCTATTTTAATGTCACGCATCAAAATATTGTAAAGAAAACGGCCAACACCTGACTGCACATTGGTAGGCCAACCTACATATTTCACATCCATGCTCGGCCCACTATTTCGGTGATTGTGCACCAGCCGTTGCCACATTTGCCGAGTATTATCTTTAGTATTTCTCTTGCTCAATATATCACAATAACAACTATATATTTCTCCAATTTTTTCTAATATACCATTTTTCTTTTTCACTTCAATTTGATATCTAAATGAAGATAAAATGCATTTTATTATATTTAAAATTTCAGGAGTGAACAAACTAGACCGAAAACGACCAAAATTTACAAAATATTTTTAATAAGCTAGTTCAGCGTTTAACTACACTACAAATATAAAAGCAATATGCAAAAGAAATTTAGTAGCTTTGACACGGAAAACTTTGCTGAAATAAGCCCTATTTAGATATGTGAGCTGAGGTATCTTATACGTATGATTATCGAAAATGAAAGTTGCATTTGAAATATGTTTGAAAATTCATTTAAATAACTAAATACTTATACCGAAAGAAAATATTAATAAATATCATATACCATCATTTACAGTAATACCATAATACTATTATTACCTTTGCTGTACTTTTTGACCAAGTTCTTTATAAAGTTGCCCTACTGTTGGGCTAAACGTTTCCGATCCTTCTGCCAACTTAAAGATTTCTTTTATTAAAATATCAGTATATATAGAGGTATTCATAGCTGTAAGGTATGTGTAGTAATTCATGAAATTATTCGGTTTGTAACGGATTTGAGCTCGTAATGTATTTAAGTCTCTCGTGATAGCAGCATTTATTTGAACACGCCATAGCTCTTCAAGATCTTTAAGTTTTTCACGCTGAAATTTAAATTGAAATACCAAAACAAATTGATATATAAACAAAATCAAATTGATTGTATCTGCTAAGTGTAATATCTTACATATAATATAAATTTAGTTATTTACCATCAGAACGTCCGAACCACAGCGCGGATGTTGTGTTTATTACACAATTGCTAACTCAATATTGGCTRAACCGATTTAAATGAAAATTGATGGGGAGGTAGGTTGCAACTAAAGGATTTGCACACACTAGCTACTTTTTATAGTTTTATGTTAAAAGTCAAAATAATTCATTCATAAAAGAAATTAAATTTCAAATCTGAGTCATGTGATTAATGTTCGTGTAAAAATCTTATTTGACTAGGCTTAATTTGGGGCATGCGACAGTAGTATCCGGTCCCTTAATATAGAAGGTGYTGCTGTCCAGCTGGTTGATGTCCTCGTAAGAGTAAAGGCTGACATAWTCGCCGAGAAAGAAGTGCGAAGTACGGAACAAGACGACGAGACGAGTAGATCATTGTGATATTTTCGCAAATCCAGTAAGGGATTCGTAGAGGGAGATGCTCAATCGCCAAGTCTTAGCATTCACAAAAGTGGACTTCTACCTATCGAAAAGCTACCGACCAGAACGATTATGTTGTGATAGACGGAAGACACGCTTCCTGCATTTTAGACGGCCGTATGCTCCGAGGTCTTAGCATTGACTCGGACCACTATCTCGCACGTCAAGAAGGACATGGAATGTTTTACGTCCGTAATCTGCAATCACAACATATAGCCGAACGATTTTCTACTCGACTTGAACTCTTGCTCTCTGAGCACTCGTCGACAACTCGGAATAAGAGAACGCACGTCACGAAGGACAAGGAATATTCGATGTTATTCCGACTGTTTACTTATATAGCGGTGCACCTTCACGACATGCTTTAAAACTCAAACGACCGCTCCGGGAAAACCGTTTTGACCCAATTGAAGACATTAAACGAGAATCACTACGCGCGTTGAAGGCTATTCCGAAAATTGACTTTAACAACACTGTCGAGGATATAAAAAAACATTGGCACAAGTATATTGCGGCCAAGATTTAAGAATAAATTTAGAATTTTAAAATTATAAACAAACTTTTATTAACAAATGCTTGTATCTTTCACAATGTCGCGCTTCGCTGAATATAGATTTATTGGACAGCACTTATGGGCTTGCTTCGGTTTTTACGCTCTCTGCAATAAAGATATACGAGCATTTAGGACGACTTTAATTTTAATCCGCTTTAATCTCCATATGGAATGAAGATCAAGCTCGTCTTCACGCCGAGCATCCTTGAAAACACTAAATCACCTGCATTATTCACGGCTCTTTTAAACTCATTGTCTTGACACAGACATAGCATGGACTATTAATTGGATCTGTCGCGGTTTTCATTCACCTAAGTATGCAAGGATGACACCCTGCAGAAATGCCAAGGTTGCTTCCACCCTGTTAAAACCCTGGCAGTCCTCGGAGTATGTTGCGTTCGCTTCCCGTCGTCATTAAGTTGTTGTGGTAGGTGTAAATTGAGATTAATACTCTTTCCGCTGGACAATAATGACGATGAAAACGAAGCAGTAGAGCATGCCGGCTCTCTTACCTCGAGTGTAATTTGTCAAGGTTTGAAGAAAGCAAATGATTTAGAAAATCACTTTCTAATTCATGATACAAATGAAGAACACTCAAAGTTTCAGTGAAATATTAAGAAGCAAGGAAACTAAACAAAAGATGACACAGTGTTTTGCACGATTTTTTTTTTTTGCCCGCGATTTTTATAGAAATTGGATATGGAAATTGAATTTTTTTTAAACGGTATAAATTTGATCCCGACAAACCGTGTAAAAATAGAATCAGTTGTATATTATGTTCATATCCTTATACTCTTATACTTAAGTTTAATACATATCCACGAAACGATTTACGAAAGTGAAAAATAACTAAAAAAAATTAAAATTACGAATAGTCCTTTACTTGGAAATGGAGTTGTATAGTTGTATACATATGTATGTACTTTTAACAAAAGCGAATACATTTTCATCATAAATAAATAGCCAAAAACCACGTAAAGAGCGATAATATTTTTTCAACAATAACTTGAATTATTATTTTTTATCAAGTATCAAATATTATAATTGGAATATTACAACATATGAAATTAATTACGAGTAATTTACTTGCGGATTGAATAATTTATTTGCTGTCTATTTAAGCTGTTAAATCTTGTTATTTATATATTGGCATAAGTACTTACACAATATTCAGCATTAGCATATTCATTTGAACTTTCAATTGACTTTATTGTTATGCAGCCATCTAATTCAACTTTCAGTTGTTCACGTGCCATCCTTTCTAGTTCAGCACTATTATAAACACATTTTGATTTCATTACATTTGTAATTGATGAAGGTACGACAGATTGGTTTAAGTTATTAAGGAGTTCGTTATTATAACTTAGAACTGGCGGTGTATATATAGGATTAAAATCTGGTCGTATTCGTCGAATAGCGTCTAAAGCAATATCTCTTTGATCAGCAATAAACACTGATCTGTCCATTATTTGATTTAACGTTATTCCCTGTATAAAAAGAAGTTTTGAAGAACTATATAACAGTTATTTCAATAAATCTTACATTTTGGTTTGCCTTTTGTTCAAACTTTTTAATTTGATAAATATTTTCTTCCGATGATTCAATGCGTCCCAGACATTCAAAAATAGCGGCATATGTTTGTTCATTAAATTTCAATTGATCTTCTTTGATCAATGCAAAAATATCGCTAAATCGCTCAAATGAAGCCTTTTCGGCTAATCCATGTAATATAATATTGTAAAATTCAATTGTAATAAGACTCTGAGTTTCCAATTTTTTTTTTGCTCTTTGTCTATATGCTAACAATGTGGAGATTCCCCGATTAATCATCCCAGCAGAAACACATACATTAAGGTATGACTCCAAATTGATTCGAAGAGCTTTTTCCTTTGCAAAGCGTTCTTGCTCCTCGTTATTATGTATTTTAGACTTGAACCTAAAAATAGTCAATGGGATAAACATTTTAATAGCTGGAATAAATAAAAAGAAAGATATTACCTAGATTTTGGCTTTGTGATAACAATATTTTCCGTTCTCTGAACGTTGTGATATTTAGAAGCGTTAGTTTCAATATTCTCTGAAGAAATATAATGTTCGCAAGACTCTAAAGGATCCAAGGGCTCTTCCACGTCATTTTCCTTTGGAAACATACAACTGTAAAATATATCAATTTCTTAGTTTGATTCCTAAATATAATCAAAATTGCCAGAAACTTATTATTATCACTGTTTACTACGTAAAGCTAACCAGCAACGCTCGACGAGTTCGAAGACAACCAACAGGGCAGTATAGCCGAAATGCGCACTGGATAGTCGAAAACTTACGTAAAAGTGTGGAGATATGCAGCGGARGCTTAAATTATCTGAATATAAAGAAAAAAAATCCATTCTGGCCAAATTTTAGTTTTTTATTTCATTTGAACATCACTTCGTTCTTGTTGGTAGACCCTTTATATTAATTAAAATAAATGTATTGCTAAAAGTAGCTGCTGTTCATGATATCGCACTTTTTAGTTGTGTTGAATTGATGAATAATAATTTTCTAATGTTTCCCCTCAAAATAGTAAGTTATTAGCCCTAAAACGAGGCTGCAAATGCCTAACTACAAATATATCAAATAATTTACCTGAAAGTATCAATTGGTGTTTCAGAAACTTCTTGGCATTCATTTCCCATACTTTCAAGTATGTCGCGATAGCTGTTGAAACTTTTTATTATATTATTAATGTCTTCAGTATTATTTATAACATGTTTCGTATAGTCTTCCTTTCCGAAAAATATCAATGGCTTGTCATCATATATTCCCGATTCCAATATTGTACGATCCATTTCATCTATATTAATTTGTTTGTAWATTGCCGGCTCTATATTTATTTTGGGTCTCTCAGCAATCTTTGCATTTTCTAATATAGGTGTCAGAGGAATTTTGGTTTTCAGTTGCTTGCTTTCCTTAGTCCATTTTTCAATTATTTGAGCCTGCGTTCTAGCAATAAACTCTTGCAATTTTTTCGCTTTCAGTCTTTTAACACGAGATTTTCGCTCACTGGCTGACTTATCTGTCACTAAAAGGTAAAATAAAAAAATAATAACAATTTTATAACAAGTTGATGTAATCTGAACAATGAAAAAAATAAAAATACGAAGAGTGTATAAAAGTTTCGCGAATTTTGAATATCCACTACTTATATTCGATTTTCGATTGTTTTGTTGCGTTCTGTTGGTACTTGTACTGAAGAGGTCAGGCATTTCGAATGGTTAGTTAATTTTTAAACTCTTGCAACATGTTTCGACAGAGTATAAAAGTTTTATTTCCCTGATGGTTTGTTTGTATGCCCTAAAAAGAATCGAGTCCGTCTTGGTACACGTGTTCCTTGGCAAAACAAAGTGAGGACGAGTAAATGAGGGTAATCGATCCACCGACACACCCTCAAAAAAACATTAATCGAAAACTTATAAAACATCATAACTCATCTCTTTAGTAATTTTGCACAGGTAATTGCAGGAGGAAGAGACATCTGTAAGTTAAAAATTTAAAAAAGAAGTGTGCAGTACAGCAACCATTCACCGATGAATATATTCGAATAAAACTTTGCAAATAATTCCTATGAGTTATACAATTTCGAGTATAAAAATTGCCTAAATCGGACCATCTGGCATTTCTCGTCTTCAGCTGTGTAATTTCAAGCTCTTGTAAATTTGTTTAATTTATATTTTAAAACTGTTGTGAAAATTTTTGAATTAAGTGATCCGCAAAGATACATAAGTATCTCTTTGATATTTTTCTATTAAAGCATTTGAAATTTACTTCAATGGTGTGTTGGTAATTTTATTTTTTTCCGCCGAGTCACTTTCAATTTGTTTTTGTTGCTATATTCTTAAATAGTGCAATTGTTGGTGTTAACTTATATTGTTATTTAAATTTCTCAGCTGTTTGCGAGTTTCTTACTTTTCGTGCATCACACTGCCTCTAAAACTGCTCGCTACATTGGCTGTTACCTTTGATAACTTATATTGCATTTATTTGTTATAAATATTTTTGTCATTTCTCTTTCTAATTTTATTATTTAATTTTTTTATATTTTTATTGAATATTGTTTTTTATTGTTGTTTATTATCATTATGACTTGCAATTTCCCGAATTATTCTATTAAAGGAGAGTCGAAACGCTTTGGATTTTGCTGACTGTGTGACGGGCTTGCTCATCTTAAATGTGCTGGACTGACATGAAGAATATTGGGTTCTATTCTTGATAGTAAGGACTTGTGCTGATTTATTTAAAGTTTTTAAGCAGGCGGCAATAATTTGAAGGAAATTGGCTAAAGCCTCACATATGTATTTGATAATGAAATATTCAACAGCGAATTCGAAMTCTWTAGATATGACCGGCTGAACAGAAAAGGAGGTGGTGTCTTGTTTGCTGTTCATTCTTCAATTCCATCTGAAGAAGTCGATGTTCCGCATGCAGACTTCATAGAATTTAAACGCATTCTTTTTGAGCTAATACTGGCCATATCAACTTAACTTGATCTTATATACCGCCTCACTCAGACATATCTATATTTATGCAGCATGCTTCATTAATAAATAATATTTTCTCAATGACTAATAATACTGATTCCATGATTGTTTTGGGAGATTTCAATGTACAATGTATCATAGMAATCTATTGAGGATTACACCATTCCTATTAGTACTGGCTTATGTTTTAACGAGTTGTTAGATGAAATGTCGGAGTTAGGTCTTAAGTAAATTAATTTAATTTCGAACGAGTTTGGTAAGTTCTTACATCTAGTTTATGTTGTTCTCTGTTGTCCGATGTTATCCTTTGGTTCGGCCAGAGGACTCGTATCATCCTGCTTTGGAAATTTACATCGAAACCATAGCCAACTTTGCTCATAATAATACACAACACCTTTGTTTTCGGTTCAACTTTGCGAAAGCTAATTTTAAGCAGATTTATTACGAACTTTCTAAAGTAACTCGGTCAGATTACAGTGGCAGCATATTGAATTTAGTGCTTCCCACTTTAATGAAACTATTTTAAACTTATTTGAAAGTTTTTAAGTACTTTTAAGTTTGCTGAATTCTTTAGGTCCAATTACTCTCCAAAATCTCCAAAAAATGTTCCGCATCAGCACAAGTTATGTCCGATTTTTGTCACAATTATGACCCATATATGATTCCCTCATGCTTTCTTAAGAAATGTGCCAAATATATAGTATATACCAACCCCTAACAAAACTATTTAATTCATCTCTTATGCAAGGCTTATTTCCATCCACATGGAAAAAGTCATTTATAATTCCTTTACAAAAGTGGATTTACTACAGGGGAATAGCAAAGTTTCCTGCAATACCTAAACTTTTTGAAGCAATTATAACAAACGACATACGCTTCCGGATCTCTCCACTAATTTCTTGTTCYTAGCACGCTTTTCGTAACTAATTTGCTTAAATTTGTATCACATGTATCGACGGGCTTTCGGGAGAATAAGAATACTGATGTTATATACACAGATTTTAGTAAAGCTTTATCAAGATAAACTCATAAAGTAAAACATTCAATTCTTTTGAATAAACTAGACCTCCAACCAATATTTCTAAAATGGGTTGCTTCTTATCTTAGTAATAGAATTCAACAAGTCATATCTAACGATACTCTTTCTGACATTATCAATGAACCTTCAAGCGTTCCTCAAGTTAGCCATAATGGTTGAATTCTGTTCTTGTTATTTATAAATGACATATCATCTGYTGTTAAGTTTTCAAAAGTTGTATTATATGCTGATGATGTAAAACTTTTTAAAACGTATACTTCAAAAAGCGAAAGATGTCAGTTGCAAACTGACTTAAACAACATAGTTTCTTGGTGTGACAGAAATGACATGCCATTGAACCTTAAAAAATGCAAAAAGATGTGCTTTTCACGTAGAGCTGTAGACCCTACTTCATACGCAATACAAAACTTTAGGTTGGAGCAAGTATGCAGTTTTGTTGATCTGGGAGCAACTCAATTTTAATGGACCCCAAACTCAATTTTAATCTGCACGCATATTCCACGGTTTTTAAAAATAAAGGGGCTCTTAGYTTTGTTTAACGTTGGTCTAAAGAGATCCGCTTACCACAAAAATTATTTTTTACATCTCTGGTGAGGCCTATATTAGAGTATGCATCTGTGGTTTGGAACCCTAGTTACCAAGTCCATTCAGATAAGTTAGAGTCCGTTCAAAAACAATTTTTACTTTTGCCTTAAATCATTTGCATTGAGTTTAAATCTTCCCCCTTACACTAACCGTTTAAATCTTATAAATCTCCCGACACTCGCTAGTCGTAGGGAGGTGCTTGGTATAATATTTCTTGTAAAACTAATTAATGGGACAGTTTGTAGCCCATCTCTCTTATCTGATATTAATTTTAACGTGCCCGCTCGCTCTACCAGGCAGTAGACCCTTACTTTTAAAATTATGTAGAACAAATTTTGAGTTAAACRAACCATTCCGCCTTATATGAAAAATGGGTTGAATCGGTTCAATATTTCTTTCAGCCCCATTCACCTAATATAAAGCTATTCGAACTTCCAGTTGACTTTATACTACATATATACAATGTGGAAGTTATTTTATTGGAATTGAGTGAGCGTATTTTTCTAATAGTAAGGTATCTCTGTATTTAAAATTAATAAAATTGGGGGAAACCTTGCCATAGACATCGTATAACTATTTATATTTACCCCGCTTTCATCCTAGCAAAGTTCCAAGAGTATGAAGTGAACTTCCTTACTTGTTTACATTTGTTTTGCGTGGAAACGTTTTGGTTCGTCATCGATTTTTGTTTATTCCAAAAAATGGATCAAAGAACATGTATAGCATCTTGTTAAAAAAAAAAACAAAATTAAGGGTATACCAAATGTTGACTGTGGCGTGTGCTGAAGTTACCTTGAATAAAAGCAACGTTTATCAGGGGTACAAAATGATCTCAGAGGGTCGGGAGATGTGAATGAAAACATGAATGAAGTGAAGAAAATAGTATATGCCAATCATCACGAGTTCTTGTCAAAGGGAAGTGTGGTCAATAAAGAAATTGCACCAGAAACGGCCGGATTTACCTTTTACACCATGATAACGCCTCTACTCACGCATCGTTTCTTGTACGCGAATATTTGGCCAAAAATAACAAATAAATGCTGTCGCAACTGCCGTATTTTCCAGATCTGGCCCACTGTGACTTTTTTTTATCCCAAAACTTAAGAGACCCATGAAAAGACGACGTAATTGAGGAAATAAAAACTAGACCGAAGATGGCACCTTTTCCACAAGATCAATGATAACATTGTTCAAAGATATTTAACAGAGGGGAGGGGAAAAAAAATTATTTATTTATTTATTTAAATTGATTATAATTGAAATTATAATTAATTAAGCACTAGCTGCCAGGGCTATCGGCTTAAGGTGTATAACAGTTTAAATTAAATTATCAATATGTATTGTTTTACAAAATTCACAGTTTAATATTTTTCTCACTTGGAGTACTTAGCGAGTCTAACGGGTTGAGGTTCGGAAAAAAGGAAGATCTGAAATGTGTCAGATGGGAACAGTCTTTGAGGATATGGGAAATGGTTAAGGGAGCATTGCGACAAAATTGACAGGCTGGTTGAGATTCGTTTTCCAGTAGATGAGCGTGAGTTAGACTAGTGTGCCCTAATCTGAAGCGGATGAAACATTTGYTCATGTGTGTTGTAGTCGACRTTGGGAGCCTGATCCTCGATCTGTTTGGATTATAGGTCTTATACGTGTGGGAATAGTTTGCCCATTTGATAGCACATCGTTGGTGCACTGTATTAGAAATACTTTTCGCCACTGCTTTGGTTGAGAATGGCATGAAATTGAAAACTGGAACTTTTATAGTTGATTTGGCAGCTTTATCTGCATGCTCATTTCCATGGAACGCACATCAGTTTGACTCTTTTCTCTAGTTGATTGATGAGTTCCTGTATGGCGGCAATAGGTTCCGCAGAGTTCCGTGCGGATTTGGTGGCTTCAAACGCCGAGAGGCTGTCTGTGCATATAATAAATTTGTTTTTAGAAGCTCTAACTAGAAGAAGAGCAGACAGTATGCCCTGCAACCATTGGCAAGATTCCTTGTGCTAATAAGATTCCGTTAGCGTTGACGACTGCAAAACCGGTTCCGTCTGTTGATTTTGAACCATCTGTGAAGAGAAGTATCCAGTTTTCCTTCAATAATCGGTCAGTAATTTCGTAGAACAATTGCTTATAGGTAACTACGTTGGTGTTTTGCTTCCTATGAACTGTAAGACCGTCGAGGAAGGACGTATTTTGGAGGTTGGAGGTGGAGCCGGTTCGATTTCATTTTCCGATGCTATATTAAGCACGCATGAAAGAGCGGATGAAAATTTCATCTTGCGTTTTCGCTGTTTTAGTAACTTGATCTCTCTATACGTGAAAGAGTTTTTGAAGTTATACCTAGAATTTTTAGTTGTTTAACATTTTCTACAGTGAAGTTATTAATCCTAATTGTGCGTAAATCCGCGAAACTTTGCCGTTTAGMTTCTTTCTTAGCTTTATTAAATGCAGAGTTTGGACTGAAGAGACAGAGTTTCTGAAGGACTGTCTCTAAGCTCTCCAAGCATTTTGTTTAGTATCTCGTAATGCTTTTAACTCTGAGGACCACCAAGGTACAGTCCTACTAAATCGTTTGTAAGTTGTACGGGGAATAGAATTGTTTGCTGCTGAGCGTATTATCTTCTTAATAGCGGCTTCGGCATTGATTTTATCGGCGGGGGGAAATGAATGTGACAAGTCTAGAATCCTGTCTTGAAACAGTGACCATTTAGCGTTTTTGGTATTGAAAAATGGAATTGTGCGGTGTAGAGTATACCGATCAATTGTAACAGATGTTATTGTGGGGAAGTGGTCACTATTATGCAAATCATTAATAACGTRCCAGTTGCATATTGGGACGAATTGGGAAGAGCATAGTGACAAATCAATATGAGTTAACGAGTTGTGCGTGCTGAAATGCGTGGGCGAATCATCATTAAAGGTAGAGAGATTGGATTGGCTTTGGCTAAAAGAAAGTCTGCAATGATTACTCCTTTGGAGTTTTGATTTGGTGAGCCCCAGCGCGGGCTCCACGCATTCAGATCGCCAACTATTATCACTGGGTTATTAGTTACATTTATGATGTTGAAAAGCTCAGAAGTAAGAATATTATGTTGTGGGGGAACGTAAATAGAAATTACAGTGAGTTTTACTTTAAGGTTTATTTCAGCTGCGATGGCAGAAATACTTGAATTAATGTTGATAAGTTTATATGGTATGCTCTTGTGAATCAGTAAGGCTGTACCCTGCTTAGCAGAGGTGTTATAACTAAAATTATGAATGACCGTTGTATTGTTTAGGTATAGTCGGCATTGAGTTATATTTACAGTGTGTCTCTTAGATACAAATTATCTTTAGTAATTGCTCTTTAATTAATATTTCCAAGTTCGAGTAGTTGTTATAATAACCATGAACATTCCATTGTAGAATGTTCAGCATTACAGCAACTAAGAGAAAAATTAGCAATGCACTATTAAAATACATTCACTCAGTGTATCGCAAATAGTGAATTAAGAGTCGTTAGAGGTTGAGTTTGGAGTTATGTTTAATAAGTGAATATTTTCTGTGCTAAGTTGATCTTCTGTTAGATAAGATAAGATTTGTGAGAGAGGATTAGAGGAAGAATGAAGGACGAGAGTATTTAATATGACATTGCTTTGATTATTGTTGTTACTAATGTTAACAGAGCTCTCACTAAGTTGATTGTCGTTGTGGGTGGTTAAGTGTTGATTATTGATTATGATGGTATTTGCGGGAAGTGGGGAGGCGGGCTTAGAACAGATTTTTGATATTTGCTGATCAGTGTTGTTGTCAAAGGTATTGTTGTTTAGTGGAACGTGTGCATCTGTTATGCTCTGAGAGTCAGTAGTTAGATTATAGTTAATTGTGAGTTGGTTAGGAATGGATAGAGGGGGAGGAGGAAAAGGGCGTAGAACTGGTTTTGTTATTTTGAATGTTAGATTTGTCAAGGTTTGAATGAAGATTTGAAGATGGGGTAGTGGCGTTAGAGGCTTCACAAATAAGTGGATTATTTTGCTTAAAAATACGTCGTGCTTCAAACATACTGCATTTGTTTTGGGTTTTAATTTTTAATATTTCTTTTTGCTGTTGTTATGTTGGGCAAGAGTTGGCAGAGGCAGGRTGAGGACCAAAACAATTGGCATACATGCTTGAGTGTATGCCCTAACTAATATTCCCTAACACCGAATTGAGCCAGTGTAAACAGACTTGTTGTTAACTTTTTTCGTGAATTTATATACGCCTATTACGCCCTGGTTTTTCAAATCTTCCAATATTTCTGCTTCTCTTGTTTGAATTAAATTTGTATCAAATATTGTTCCTTTAGTTGAGTTGAGGTTTTGATGTCTTAATAGTGATAGTTGTCTTAATGAATTTTTCAGCCACCTTTTGATTTTTAGTTAAAATGAGAAGACTACCATCGCGAAGCATATTTACTGACTGTACCTCAGTACTAATTGAATCTAGTGCCGTTTTTTTTTTTTTGGCAAAAACGCTAAAATTTTCTAGTGGTTTTTCATTTTCCGCTGATTTGATAACAACAAACTTGGGTTGCAATTGGTTGGTGGTAGTACGGGGAAATCCAAAAAAGTTGTATTTCTTTCTTTTTTCTTACGTTTGTTTTTCGGGCTGGCCAGTGAGTTGTCGTCCTGCAACACACTAAACCTATTCCCCACGAGGGGGGGTGGTAGATTCATTGGATACACTACTGGTAACTATTTGTGAATTTATTTGTACGCCCGATTGAAACAAATGAATTATTTTTAAAAGTACCTAAAGAGAATAATGCTGTATACTATTAGAAAGCTATCAACTGCACGAGCACTAGGGAAACGAGTCCGAACGAAGCGAGTGTTAGTCGATGACTGGAAAAAAGTTATTATTTAAAATTAGTTTAGGCAAATACATATGTATACTATATAAATGAATTTTCAAAGCTACTTGAACACATTGCCGAGGGCAAATTGATTTACGTCTACCTAGTCTACCAATAGCACCATGTCCAGAACGCTTCTTTTTGGTTGCGGTACCAAAATCATGCAAATCATCTTCTGCTGTTGTTCAACCATCTTCGAAGACTTGAAATTCAACATTGTCATTTGTTCTTTCATCAGGGAGATCAGAGCATCTATGATAACATAAKCAGTCGGTCGTCATACCTCATTCTTGCTGCTTGAAAGCTTTAGTCTCAACTTACACTCAGTATCTTCACACTGTATTTTGAACTCAAGAGCAATTGTGATATACAGGCAGCTGTGTACTGTGTGCTGCTAAACGTTGTGGATAATTACATAAAGCACACGTCTATTCCAGTACAATTACACCTCGCGGCAACATTAAGATTCCTAGCAAAAGGTGGTTTCCAAAAGCCTGTTGGCAAGGATAGTTGCATTTCTATGGGGCGCAGCACGTTTAACCAAAAGCATTCTTCGGCACGCAATGTCGTTGAGAGAACAATAGGGGTGCTAAACAGCAGGTTTAGATGCTTAGCACGCCCTCTTCAATACCCAACCAAAAAAGGTGGTACAAATAACAAATGTTTCCTGCGCGTAACATAATGTTTGCAAACACTACAAAGTACAGGAGTTATTTTCTGTTGACACTGAAGTCGAGAGAATGGAACCCGCAGTTGCTGAGGGAGTATTAAATGATGCCACACTGGATACTGAAGCCATAACATTAAGAGAGAATATAGCCACTCATCTTCATACAATTTCCTGAAAGTTTAAAGCACCGAAGTAAATAAAACAAACTCAAATTTAAACTCACTTTTAAATTGTCATTAATTTTAATATCAATAATAAGGCTAAAATTAAAATAATTATAAATTCACTAATTTCAAAAAACTCAAAACATTTAATTCAAAATTGTACATAAATAGATTAAATACAGGTACGGTCATAAGGTAAGTTATTATTGTAAAAAAARCAGCGCTGTGTTTATACTTTTTAAAAAACTATAAAAGAGGAAATTATGGAGTACACTGGTATTTAAAATACATTTTCAGCTCCGCCAATTCATACTCTTTATATTTCATTTCATTTGTCGTATACCATCGTATATATACCACATAATTGGGCTATTGTGGCATCAGTTGGAGTGAGGATGTGCTTGTTGAATGGCCCTCCTCCTGTTGCCCTCGCTTCTAAGTTGTTGTGTGCAACTTTTATCCTTTGAAGGCGTTCCAATCAATCCAAACCAATTGAAATATTATTTCAAATTATGAAAAATTAGCTAAGTATAAAAAAAATTATTTGCTTACCTTTTTCCAACCAGAAATATCTTTCTGTAGTGGACCATGCAGATTTAATTCTGTCAACACCTCTTTCCATAGGGCATCAACTTTTACTTTGTCAAACTTAACAAAGCCTCGAGCGATGTCTTTATGCGACTCCATGAAGTGGACAAGGATCGCTTCCTGCTCCGTATTCTTATGTTTACCCCTATAAAAATAATATTTAACTTTAATTGCTTGTTATAGTTTTAAAACAAAATATTTAAATCTCTATTTATTCCAATAATCAAGCGTTTTTATTTACTTACATATTTGCTCGCACCAAATTCACAATTTCGAACTGAAGTGAACGCTAACCGACATTTTTCTTGTGAATTCGTTTTCCAGAACATGCGTATTCACTCGGATGTCATTTTAGAAAAAATGTGGAATTGAAATTGTGAAAGTGAAATACAGAACACCAAATGTCGGATTGAAAACGAATTTGTTAGATATTCACTCGGAAGTGAATTCCAGAACCTGCCTGATAATCGTTTATACTACTGTGGGCAAAATATAATAAGACTTTTTAATTTAAATTTCGCGCGACCTATTCAAACACGGCGCGAAAAACTGATAAGGAGCATGAATCAGCTTCCTTGTAGAATATGAAAGAACATTTGGGCCTTAGAAAAGTGAAAGCACAATTGGTTCTACTTAAGTTTTCCGAAAAACAGCTTCGCGTTAAAATCTGTGAAACAATGTGTTCAAAATTGAACATGTTGTTGCTACCCAAGGACGGACAACAACAATATATTTGAACCTTTTAAATATTTCACTAATATTAAATAAGATAAGATCCTGCTATTGTAATAAATTATACAATCCACATATGTATAATAAATAAGGCAGAAGCAGTACAAAACGTACATAAATAAACACATAAAAATATATGCATTTTTATGCAACACCCATACATTTTGTATATGAAGCACGTAGGCATCCATATGTATTACGCATGCACTCAAATATACAATATATAACCATATTAATTTAGGTTTGGGCAATTGATTACAAATGTACATGTGCACTTGAAAACAACCCAAACCATGCAACATAAATTACATATATGATAGCACACACATGTATTGCATTGTATAGTTGAAAACAACCCCATGTGGTGTGCAGTACATACACATATGTTTAATTAGATAACTAAGAACTCAAAAATAGTATATAAGGCTTACAAAATTAAAAATAAAATTATAATGAAAGATTTCGCACTCGACAAAAGACTTGTTCATCTAAATGGAGGGCGGAATTATGAGCCGACAACTCTTCGTTTTTGCATCACGATAATGTACCGTCGCATACTTTATTGCTTCTTTGTGAGTTTTTCGCCAAATTTTCAACCAATATCGTTTTCGCTTGATTTAGCTCCGTGTGACTTCTGGCTATTAAGCAAACTCAAAGCGAGCCGGATGTTTGGAATCATTGCCTTGGTAGAAATGATAGGTGTCCTTAGTATTCGGCGCTTTACTGTCGGCTACAAATATCTAGGATACATCTCTTGATTTGGTTTTCTCTACTTAACTCTGCCATCTAATACACACATATTGCGGGTATTCTCTTGGTCTTGTTTTGAACGTGCACGAATTGTAGATGTTTCCTCTTGGTGCACCGACACAACAACACACGCAGAAAAATTATTTGCAATGGCTGTGAAATCTGTCAGACCAAAACGCATTCTCGTGTAATGGCACGTAAAAAAATAATTGCAACCCTGTGCTAGCTGTCGTTTTACTTAAATACATATTTTCACGTTAAATTGTTGAGGAACGTAAATTTTAAATTGATTTTATAATTTCTATTTAAATTATAAAGATTTGTTACAGTTTTTTTTGTTAAGAATGAAAGCAGAAGGTGCGCCAATTCACAATAGCCATGCACAATAGTCATTTACAATAAATTTACCGAATCAGCCGTTCATATATCACTAGATTCTGCAATGGGTGCTCTCGTGCCCTTGTATACTTCGGTATATGATTTTTGCAATCTGCAATCTTGCAAGAGCAAGATAATCCCTCTACTGTATTTGCTTCCATCCGTGAATATCACGTCTTTCCAGAAAGACAAATTTTTTCCAATGTAATTGGGGACAAACTACAATCGTAAGTTTTTATTCTTCTTACAAACAAAGGGTTTATTTCGTGCAATTCTAATATTTTGCCCATCCCTTCGAAAGAATCTTCGAATGGCTTCGGCATTACATTATTTTAAGATGTTTTCCCACCATTTTTGACAATCCACCTCTCTTGACGGTCACTTTTGAGCCAATTTTCAGCTCGATTTTCATTTTTAAATCGGTTAAATCGATTTTCACCTGTTCGGACTTTTTTTTAACGTTTTTATAATGTTCAATAATTAAGTTTCGCACCTCAATTGTACTATAAGAACTGAACAACTTTATTAAGAACGTTAAGCAAAAACGATCATTGAAGTCAGCAGACCAAAATAACAGAAGATTCCAGAAAAGTTCCGTTATCTATGGCAGCACTGCTAGTTTGAGTTATTTTCACCGTGACATGATTTTTTCTCTTATTTTGTTAAAAACTTATTTCAACAAAAAAAATTAATGATACATGAAAATGTTTTCTTATTTTTGTAATTTAAGTAAAACGAACTTATCAAATTCACCGAAACTTTTGAGACAGGTATTAATTTCCTAGATTTGTTTACAGTTAAGGTGATGTAACAAGATGGACCATTTTCACTTAGCTATGTACTTTATTTGCCTTTTTTGCAGAACTATCCAATTTTTTTGGAATCTTATTGTATTTGCTTCTTATAAGCCACTGATTGTGTTGTCTCTAATTTTAACGTTAATTTTTGCGTTTTGAAAATTGCTTATTCTGTTTGAATTTCCTTCATTTTATCCCCAGCAGGTCTTTCGAAGTGACATTACTAGTTTCATAGAACGCCTCTTCAAGAAGTATTTGAATTTGTAGTTATAATTAGAAGGACGCCTTTTAACACTTGTTTAGTTTCCGGCACAATTTCGATTTCTTTGGCGCCGCGATTTGAAGGTACCATTAGAAAGAGGAAGTCCTCCTGATTAAAAAATATATAGGGTTATATGTACCGCAAAAAAGCGCTGTTTACGAGATATTCAACCTTAAATTTCAAAAATTCGCAAAATTTCAAGAAGCTATTTCACCACATTAAACACACTTTATTCACATTTTTCCCTTCAAATTAACTAAATTATACTATAAGCTTTTAAATAAATCAACATTTTAGACTTTTAGCAGGGCTTTTACCTAAAAAAATTTTATTTTAAAAATTACATTTTACACTCGTTTGAACCTCATTTGTTTACCAAAAATTACGATGATTTGGAGCGCTTCCATGTGATAAGGCTATTCGCTGAAACTCCTCTTTTTCGCAAAAGTTCCTCTATTCATGCATAAGGATATTTTCTTTTTTAAATTTGCAAATAAGTAATATAATATTATATACATGTATTAGTAATATGATATAATAATATTATATATACATATGTAAAAGTAATATTATGTAATAATATTACGTAATAAAATGTAAAGAATACAAGTACAGTTCGAAAATTCAAATTTTGTTTCAATGAGTGCATGATAACCACCAATATATCCAAAACTCAAATTTTATATATAAAAATATGTATATGTATCGTCACTTAAAAGACAAAACAATGTATAATCAAAAATAAATGRAAATCGCTGACAGATACAATAACTAAAGTTTATCCATTTTATAACGAAAACTCAAATTTTGTTTCAATATGAGTTCAAGAAAACCGACAAATATAACCATTTTATAAAAAAAACTCAATATATTTTTTATTTTCAACGCAGAAAGGAGTGCTACGCGAAAGTGCTCCAGTCACCCCGGGTAATTCGCTCGGCCAGGGTTATTTTTTTAAAGCGCGGCCGAAGGCCGGCAACGCAGAAGAAGAATGTCAGTATAAAATTGTAATATGTATATAAAAATGTTATATTACAATCAAATAAATGTTATAATATAAGCACACGATTTCACTTACCTGTGTTTATTAAATATAAATCACATATTATTCACAAATTCACATATACGTATATGTATATGAAAAGTGTTCACATATTAAATTTCGGCTTGAAAAATCTTCTTTATAGTTTTTTTTTTATAGTTAATAAAGAAAAATGAATCACTCGAAAGTAAAACAAAGAAACGCTGGGTGGCAAAGCTGGCTTTCCTCGTAAATATATACACTCTAACTTTTTCATAAATTTGATAAGTGATTTTTAAATTACTAAATTTAGCTGAAAAATTACAAAATAAATGTGAAATGTGAGCTTATTTCAATGCTTATACTATGTTCAGACCGAAAATTTAAAAGATTAGATTACATTTAAGCATTTCATAACCCAAAAGTGTTCTTACTGCCATTGGTGATTTATAAATCAGATGTTTTTGACATTCAGCCATAAACATCAAAGTATTTATTAAAGAAAAA
>NW_017537701.1:42169-57736 GCF_001853355.1 Bactrocera latifrons
TTTTTTTTTTATCTCTTTGTCTGTTAGTTTTAAATTCTGACAGTTTATAGTGTCAAAATCAGCTGCGTTTAAGTCGCACAGACAGATTTAGCGTGGATCAGTTTCAAATCATTCTGATGAAGTGATTTTGAACTGTCATTTTTGTATGGCGAAATCTTGATAAATTTTTAAGATTAGTGGGATAATCGGTTCAACAGCCGAAATCGTGTGATTAAGTGTCGGTATGAACATAGTATTAGAGTGTATATTTAAATATACATATAAAAAAAACGTGAAAAGATTTAGTGAAACATAGAGAAATAACATGTGTTCTTAGTGCAATTTTTTTAATTTTTAAACAAGAATATTTTAAAAAATTTGTTATTTTTATATCGTTTTTAGATACTCCTCCTCTGGAGAAGCTCCCCTATCCGCCTCCGGCAAAGTAATCGGAATCGTGCCATCTTTGCGTTTCCACGGAATCGCTTAATTTATGCAAATTATTAAAATAAATGCGTATGGAATATATAAATGATTTAGTCTTACTTTTTTATTTATTTTCGTCAGCTCTTTTTTTTATGCTGCGAAGGACCTACATATATAACCCGGCTCGAAGGACCTATGTAGGCACAATTCCGATTTCTTTGGCGCCGCGATTTGAAGGTACCGTTGGAAAGAGAACGTACCGTAGGTACCGCAAATGCTTAGTTTAGGAGATATTCGATCTTAAAGTTCAATAATTCTCAAAATTCGAACATTTCGAGAAGCTATTTCACCACATTTAACACACTTTCAAATTTTTCTCTTTAATTAGTTAAATTAAACTATAAACTTTTAAATAAATCCACATTTTACACTTTTAGCAGGTTTTATACCTAAGAAATCTTTATTTTAAAAATTACATTTTACACTCGTAGTGAACACCATATGTGTGCTCAAAATTACGACGAAATGGAGCGCTGCCATGCGATAATAAGGAAATTCGCTGATATTCCTTTTTTCCCAAAAATTCCCCTATCCATGCATATGAATATGTTTTTTGTTTAATTTAATAAACAAATAAGTAATATTATATAGTAATTTTATCGAATAATATTATGTATATTATCACCTAATATAAAAAACAACGTATTATCCAAAATAAATGGAAATCGCTGACAGATATAATAACCAAAATTTAACCATTTTTTAACGAAAACTCATATTTTGTTTCAATATGAGTGCATGATAATCAAAAAATTTTGCCACTTTATAACGAAAACTCAATAAATTTTTTTATTTTTAACGCAGAAAGGAATTCAGTCACCCCGGGTATTTTTTTAGAGCGCGGCCGAAGCCGCCAACGCAGAAACGAGTACTAAGCGAAAGTACTTCAGTCACCCGGGTAGTCGCTTGACCAGGGTTATTTTTTTTAGAGCCGAAAGGCCGAAGGCCGCCAACGCAGAAACAAGTACTATGCGAAAGTACTTCAGTCACCGGGGTTATTTTTTTAGAGTGCGGCCGAAGGCCTACATATTTGGTGTTTAAGATGTGGCAACGCTCGGTTTTCTCATAATTGTAAACAATCTAACCTTTGCAACGACGAGTGAGATAAGTGATTTTTAAATTAATTAAGTCAATGTTAGAGTGTATATTTAAATATACAGAGTGAAAAACGTCAATAAATTTAGTAAAAGACAGAGAAATACCATATGCTATTAGTGCAAATTGTTGAACTTTAAATCGTGAATATTTTTCAAAATATAAGTTATTTTTATAATATACTATTTCTAGATATTTCTCCTCTAGAGAAGCTCCCCTATCCGCACATACCCTATTTACACGGAAATTTGATTTTTTTACTCTTCCGCCAAAGTAATCGGAATCATGCCCCAATGTACAATACATTATATCAAAAAGGCACGTATTTTGTGAGTTTACTAGTTCTAGGCCAACTCAGCTTAACATTATGGTTAAGAACTCCAAATTATTTTAATTAAGTATCACACATCCTTTAACATAACCGGTTTAAGGTGAGATGGAAAGTCAAAATGGATATTAACACGTAATCCCGCCTATATTGAGGATGGGGATGACTGCGTTAACTTTTAGCAGTACTCATTTCCATTTCATCGTGGAAGGATATACGATCCAGCAAAGAGTCGAAATTATTACAATTGGCAATATTACGATTCTTTTGGCGGCGCGATTTGATGGTACGGATGGATGCTCATTATTTCACTTTTCGCACATTTTTCAATTAATATATATTTAATTACACTGTACATATTCAAATATATCAAAAATTTACACTAACTGTGTATTTTTTAAGAAAATAAATATACTTTAAAAACTATTTTGCACATTCAAACTTTCAAGAGATTTGTGTGTTTACATTTATGACAAATAGCAGTGTTGCCATTCTTTGTGTCCTGAAAATATAATAAAAAAAATTTTGTTTTTGATATTTAGATTAAATGATTCAAAATGAACTATTGTTTCAAATATTTGGTAAATGTTCAGTACACTTATGTTATGTTTACACTTAATACGTCTTTAGATGTTTTAAGAAATATTTTCTATCAATTACACACGTAATTATTGATGTTGTTTATTTTATCAATAAGAGAAATTTATTTTTATGTTATTTTTATAAAAATATAAAAAACTTTACAATAACTTCACTTCAACGAAAATGGCAAGGTTATGTTCGAAATTATGGCATCGTTGTTGCAAATTTGAATGACCACTTTTGATTCATGCACTTATCGATTTCGAATTATATTATTACATTCGAGACTCATCGAGAATTGGTAAAAATGAGAAATATCGAAAAAAAAATAACCCTGGCTGGTCCAAAACCCCGGTGTTCATAATTCTTGTGCGTCCAACATCTTCTTCTTTCTACAATAATAATGAATTATAAATTTTCCTATTATATATTTCTCATTTTTACCAATTCTCAGTCTCGAATATTGAGAATATCGATATTTTCATTTCTTTTTATTTTTCCAATTATTATTATTTTCCTATTATGTATTTCTTATTGTTACCAAATTTCTTTCAGACTCGAATATTGAGAATGTCGATATTTAAATTATTTTTTATTTTTCTATTATGTATCTCTCATTTTTATCAATTCTCGTTCAGTGTCGAATATCGAGAGTATCGGTATTTCGAAACCGATCACTGCTTGTATCACTAGTGCGCTATTGAATTTCGAACAGTGATGCCAGCTATAGCGTAAATATCGTACAATATCGTAATTTTTTTTTTATTGCAAAAAAACATAAAAAGAGACAACGCGTCATATATATTCGTAAATTGCAATTAAAAACACGACATTTCTCGTGAAAATTGGTGCATGTTTTCGGAAAAGCCACTCTCCTGAACATTTATCAAATATTTATATGGATTAAATAGAAAAAGCTTATTATAGAATGCAAAGTTTTTCAGTACATCTCTCCTTGACTACGAATATCCCTGTGTTGGATCGACCAGGATTATTTTCTTTTTGAAGAGCGCCCGAAGGTCGACAATGCAGAAAGTAGTTCGACACAAAAGAACTATGAACACCCCTGTGATTTTTTGATAATTTTTTCAAAACACAATATGTGGCAACACTGATATTTGTCATGTTATGTAATTAAGAATAAAATTAGAGTGAATTGCAGCATATAAAATTGTGGAACTTTAAATACAAATATCTCGTAAACTATAAGTCTGATTTTTTTTAATTTTTTAATCCAGAGATCATCCTCTTTCAGATTATACCCTAAAATCGCGGCGCCAAAAGAATTAAAAATTGACTACCGAAATTCGGAGTCAGTGCCTCAATTTTAAGAGCGTTTCATCCAATTTGTGGTCGTCATAGTCGTCCTGTTAAATCAACAATTGAGCGTCTAGTGGAAAAATTTGAATCCACAGTAACAGTACAAAATTGAGAAAGACCCAAATCAATTTCTCACACGTCGTTCCCAAACTTCGGGCATCTCTGCGATGTCAATGTGGCGAATTTTGCGAAAAGATATTAGCCCACATTTTTACAAGATCAAATTGACGCAAGAACTGAAACCGCTTGACCACCGGAATGGCCGTATGTTCGTGAACTTGAAAATAATCCGGATTTTCATCCAAAAGTCATCTTCAGCGATGAGGCATATTTTTGGCCGAATGGTTTCGTCAATAAGCAAAATATGCGTTATTGGTCAAATACTTTTGGCCCGAATTGGATGATATGGACTTGAGCAATATGTGGTTCCAACAGGACGGCGCCACAAGCCACACAGCGAATGTTATAATCGACTTATTGAAAATCAAATTTGGCCAGTCAATTGGCCGCCTCGGTGTTTACTTTCATAAGAATAAAGAATTTCATACCCAACCCGTTTTTGTTTTATTAAAAAAACAACCTTTGTTGCGCTCTTATTGAAAAACTCTTTATAGCTAATATTCTACGTTTATATTACTATGCTAAAACATCTAGCACATTAACCCATATAAACGGTTTGAATTAGACCGGAACTGTGAAATTAGTACATTAAATATATGAGATCCCGAATAACTGATATTATTAATTTTTGGTACAACATGTTATTACCAGAAAAGGATTGTTTCTGAATTTCATTAACAGCGGGATTCTGTAACCAGTCTCTAGTCTCTGTTTGAGGCATGTTGCGGTAAAATCTCAATTTGYGACTAGTTACTATTCACTAAACAGTCTCTAGCTTTAGTCTCAAAATATGGATTCAAATTTGAGACCTTATAGTTAGCAGATCACAAAACTAAAAAGAACTCTGGTCTGCCATTGAATATAGTGAATAAAGATCATTATACATATTAATCGATTGCCGTGTTTTTATATATTGTAAGCAACTCAAACACGAAACGTTTAAAAGTAAATCAATTTTACATACATTTCGTTAATATTATGAAACAAAGTCAACATATATTTTTATTGGTAATTACGTTTTTTGACTATGTTATAGAAAATGTAATATTTGTTATCGACATATTTATTTTCATACAAGTGTAAAAACATCTCTGGATAATGAAATGTAATAGATTTTGTGACTGTCACTTACAGAAATCGTCTCAAGTCTCAAAAATTATCTCTAACTTAAAATCTCAAATTTAGAGACTTGAGACTGTATCACAGTACAGAATCGCACGGTTAATATATTCTCTAATCACTTCCGTTGGAGATTTCAAAAATAGCGGACATAATAAAACCACATCTTTTAATTTTTATTACAAGAAAACATTGTAGTGTCGTATAAAAGTCTTGTTTTAAATATTTTTAATTTAATGGAGATAATGGACGCATTACTTTATTTGTTTTGTTTGTTTACATTTTTTTTTTTTTTTTTTTTTTTTTTTTTTTTTTTTTCAAAATGGTTTTTTTTTTTTTTTTTTTGCTTTAATTTATATGTTTGATTTTGTCTAATACCGAAATTCTGTAAGCAGTCTAAAGTCAATATTTGAGAAATTGTTACGTAAAGTCTCGTATTGTCTCAAATTTGTCACCTGATAGTTAGCAAATCACAAAGATAAAATAACTAAAAATAACTCTTGTTTGCCATTTTGAACATACTGATACTCGCACTTCACTTAACTTGGATCATCATAGATATTAATCGATGCATATAGATGTAAATCAATAAACTATTCTGAAACAAACTATGCTTTTTGACTGTGATATAGAAAATTTAATATTTGTTATCGACATATTTATTTTCTTTGAAGTTTATACAATGGGCGACAAAAGTCTACGTACGACCAATATTTTTGATGTATTGCTGAATGTAAAAATAGTATGGAAAAAATAGTGATGCGGTATTGTTTTAATTACATTTTTATTGGGAAATTATAAAAGAAAAAGTGTACTCCAATACAAACATAACAAACTGTTCACAAGAAACTAAAAAAAAACCATTGACAAAAGTCTACGTATGTAGAAAACTACAAAGTAACGGGAAAGTACCGTTTATTTTTATTTTGCGTTTATGCTTTATAATAAGCTTCATGTTAAGCACATTTCGATATAATCGCGTATAGTTTACACAACGTATAGTTGTCACAATAGGTCCTCGGAAAGAAATTTCAACAGATGTGCGAAACCTGGTGGTAAAATACAAAAAGGAGAATAAATCATTTGGTGAAATATCAAAACTGCTTCAAATCATATATGACAACTTTATAAAAAAATAAAAGTGTTGAAAATAAACCACGAACCGGTCGACCGAAAAAGCTTAGTAGGAGAGTTTTCTCTTTTATTTTAAAAGACGTTGATAAGAATCTAAAAATTCATGCCACTAAGTTAGCCACGGAATTAACAGTACGATCGGATAAAATTGTACATTCCAGAACAGTTCAAAGGGCTTTAAATGACAATGGATTGCATAGCAGAACTCCACGCAGAAAATCCCTTATCAGTGAAAAGAACCGAAAGCTTCGTTTGCAATAAGCCCACAAGTATAAAGATAAAGATCTTGATTTCTGGAAACAAGTTTTATTCACARACGAATCCAAGTACAACATTTTTGGCTGCTTTACTATGCCCCACGTCAATTAAATACACCACCACAAAGCCCAGATTTAAATATTATTGAGCATGTTTAGGAGATTTTGGAACGTATGGTGAGAAAAAATGTCATTACCAGTGCGCAAACACTAAGAGAGAAACTACAGGAAGAATGGCAACATATAACACCCGTTGAGATTGAAAATTTAGTTTCTTCAATGCCTAGACGCTTACAAGCAGTTATAGATGTCCATGGTGGGCCAACAAAGTACTAATTTTTAAGATTTAGTGCCTTATTGAAATGTTTTTTATTAAAATGCTAGCCGTACGTAAACTTTTGTCAATGTTTTTTTTTTTTCCTTTTTTTGTGAACAGTTTGTATTGGAGTATTTTGTGTTATAATTTCCTAATAAAAATGTATTAAAACAAATCTGCATCATTACTTTTTCCATACTATTTTTACATTCAGCAATACATCATCGTCGTACGGAGACTTTTGTTGCCCACTGTATACTTTTCTAAATAACGTAATGTAGCAACTGATTATACTTGTTCGTTTTCAGTTGAGAGATTATGTGTGACTGTTACGTACTGGTACCATATATACGGGATAAAGGAAATATTCATCCAATTCAAACCAATTTTTGACACACATACATACTATTATCAGACAATAATTTTCTTATATTATATATCTTACAAAGTCAACTATAGGTATTGGCATACACATATTCAGTACCTAGGGCCTTGAAGAGTTTGGGTTCAACTTGGACAATTTTTGTTATAAGGTGGCATAATTCAAAGGCACAACTTGTTTTTTCTCGTTATACCCGTATTAATAGTATTTTGATTTGTACAAGAGAAAATGAAATAATCAAAACGAATTTAGAATTGTATTAGATGGGTAATACGGGTCCGATTCTGTGACATAGGAATGTTAAAATAATGTCATGAACCTAGTTTGGTTGAAATCGGTCGAGAAGGTCCTGATAGTATTTAGTTACTGCTTTAGAAAAATATTTGCAATTACTGTTAAATATGTCAGACCAAAACCCATGTTAAATCCCAAGCAATTATACTTAAAAATACAATTGCACCCCTGTGCCAGCTGTCATACTACATATAAATATATTTCGCCGAAAAATTGTGGAGTAAGGTAAGTTTTAAATAATGTTTGTAATTTTTACTAAGTTATAAAGATTTATTACAATTTTTAATAAAAATGAGTGGGGAAGGTGCACCACCGGCTAAAAAGGAAAGGCAGCACCCCAATAAGAAGTAGAAGGAGAGTGATTAGATAAGATAACTGTAAGATATTCATCGTTTCCAATAGCTATCGAGGTCTAAAAAAAAATCAAATGTTTGATTTTTAAACAAGTAAAGAGAGAAGGATGGAGTCATATGTAGAAGTTCACGAAAGTAAGGAAAGTGATTGTCATTCACTTGGGAGTGGCCAGAAATGATTATTGTACATAATGGCTCAAGCAACTCACCATTTCCGGTCCAAGACCAAGAATCATCTGGGAATCCAAATGTAAGCGATGGCAACTCTGTTACCCAACAAGTGTCAGATAAAACGAAACAAGTGGTGGCAACCAAAAAAGCACAGTCAAAAAGCAACCATCAGCGAGTGAACAACGTAAAGTAACGAGTACGCAATATTTGAGAACGTTTTTTAAATTTGTATAAAGTGTCATATTTTACACGGTTTACGGTGTTTTACAGTTCAGAAGTGGGATGATAAACCCCTACACGTCTACATACATATGTAAGTACATGTGCGTTGGTGAAAAGCTACAGGTACCTGCAGATATATATATGTATAAACGATACATAAAAACAATACGATGGTGAAAATTAGTGATTTGAAGGAGAAACAACTAAAGAGGTTGCTACGGGAAAGACAATTAGCGACGATTGGCACTCCAGAAAAGTTGTTGCAACGTCTTAGCGCATATGAACGGCGGCGCAGGCGTTCGAAGTCACGCCACTGACGCTATTTCAACGAACGACGGCAGCACGGTGGCAATTAACAACAACGTTACAACACGCATTCAAAGCAACGGGAATATTTTAACGAACGGGAACACGTGCGACACGCGTCAGTAAAAGAAATTGCAAATACCTTGCCGGAATTTGATCCAACGAATAACGCAAGCATTACAGTAGAGTAATTTATTGACAGAGTCGACCGAGTAGTTGAAGCATATAGATGGGACGAGAAATTTTTATTGTTGGCTATTTATACACGACTAAGAGGAGTTGCACGTATGTGGTTAGATGAATCACCCACATTGCACACAACTTGGGGAAAATTTTGCTAATGCAAAAGAAATCGTAAAAGAATACAAGTAAAAGACATTTGCGGAGGGGTGTGTAAGGTACACTAGGAGGCTATCACAGTAGACATCACCATCGACGGAATCAACATCGAGACGCAAGCATACATCGCTGATGACGAGTTACTAGAACAAGACGTTTTAATAGGTCAAGATGTTATCATCAATGCAAACATTACGCTGAAAGTTGTAAATGGTTGCACAATATTCGGAAGCAGACGAGCAGTACAGGCGAACGGCTACATGAAGCAAAACGTTTCCGATACTTTTCGTCACTCGATTTGAATAGTGGGTACTATCAGATCGAAATGGTACCCGATAGTCCGAAATACACTGCTTTTATCACAACGGACGGTCTATATGAGTTCAAACGCATGCCGTTTGGTCTAAAGAATGCACCAGCTGTGTTTAATAGACTCATGGCAGAAATCCAAATATGACTGGAGACGGGCGACATGCTGCATTATATGGATGACGTGGTAATTGGCAACAATTCTTTCGACGAAATGTATGCAAATCTTTCTCATATACTCCAAGTACTACGCACCTGTGGATTCACATTGAACGTTAAAAAAATGTGAGCTGTTCACGCAAACAATAACATTTTTGTGACATCAGCTAACTCCTGAAGGCATCAGTCCGGGCATCGTCAAAACCAACGCTATCATAAGTTTTACACAGCCGAGAAATGTCACTGTAGTACGCAAATTCTTAGGTCTCATTGGCTACTCTCGAAAATTCGTCGTTGGTTATTCCATTATTTCTGAGCCGTTACGCAAATTGCTACGCAACGACACCGCATTCGCATGGGGACAACAGCAAGAGTCAGCATTCAACGAACTTAAAACCACATTATCATCGAAACCAAGCATGGTCAACTACCACATCGAAGCGGAACACGAACTACATACAGACGCAAGCTCTATCGGCCTTCCAAGCGTTTTGTTGCAAGTCGAGAATGGACAATTGCACCCGATCTCATACTTTAGTCGCTCTACTACAGATAACGAAAAATGTTTCCATAGATATGAACTTGAAGCATTAACGATTGCGGAATCATTGGAAAGATTCAAATACTACGTCTACGGAAAAAAGATTAAAGTTATCACCGATTGCAACGCTTTACGCATTGCCCGATGGCGGTTGAGAATGCAAGAATTCGACATTGAAATTCAAAATCGACCAGTAGCTCGTATGGCCCATGTCGATGAGTTGGGCCGTGCACATTATGAAGAGGCACACGAAGTAGATACCGCTGATCTCAAAATTTCCAGATGATTATCGACAAGGTAGATTGGTTGTTTAGTGTTCAGCTACAAGACGAGAAAATAAGAAACATCGTTAACAAAATAAAGAATGAGGTGAAACCAGAATATCCCGACTACGGTGTTGAACGGAGACGCTTAAATCGAACAAACGACAACAAACTACTATGGGTTGATCCGAAGCAGCTAAGGTTCCAAATACTCCACGATAAGACAGGCCATAAGGGCGTTGACAAAACAGTAAAGCGAGTTCCTAATCTCTTCAGGTTTCCTCGAWTGCGCAATTATGTAAAGAACTACATCARCTCATGCGTGGGTTGTGCTTTAAATAAAACAACTGGCGAAAGACGTGAGGGTCGATATCAGTACGACAACGTTAAACCAATACCGTTTACGCCAATACACATTGATCATTCCCAAAAAGTCCAAAACGCAACGAGCATGTGTTGGTAATTTTAAACTCATTTACCAAATTCACAATCTTACAAGCAACAAACCATGTAATTCCGGTATCACGAGCTATCTGGGAATGCCAAAACGTATCATATCCCGACCGAGGAACGGCCTCACTTCAAAAGCGTTAAAAATTCTCAACGTAGTGCGTACGCCACGTGCTAACGGACACGCTGAACGAGCTAACCGCGTCATCATATCCATGCTATTAACTTCTACTGATGACGAAATTCGTCAAATACAATGGATCATTAATACCATCCCGAATAAAACCACAGGTAGTACACCATTCCGACTCCTTAATGGTGCGTGCCACGAGACATCCTGAAGAATCAACTTATCTAGGCACTCCAAGATGATGATGGTGACCTGATAAACGACACCGACCAACAGCAACTACGAGTCGACACCGCTCAACGAATAAACGACGTAAGAGCACAAGCCAAGAAGCTATACGACGCAAAGCATAATCAACCGAAGACGTACAACGAAGGTGATCTCGTATTCACTACAAATGAAMCAATAAGCTCCGGTACATCACGTAAATTAGAACCAYGATTCAGAGGWCCATTCAGCAACACCAAAGTCCCGCCAAATGATCGTTATGTAATTGAAGACTTACCTTATGCCGAACGAGCGCAACGTCACTACAAAGCCGTATTTGCTTCAGATCAACTGAAAACTTGGTGCATGTTACCACCAGATGATCCAGACGACAAAGATGAGAGCACCATGGGCGAGGGCGTCACATTGGGTCAGGAAAGCCGACTGTAAGCGATGGCAACTCTGTTGCCCAACAAGTGTTAAATAAAACGAAGCAAGTGGCAGTAACCAAAAGGGCACAGTCAAAAAGCAACCATCAGCGAGTGAACAACGTAAAATAACGAGTACGCAATATTTGAGAACGTTTTATAACTTTGTATAAAGTGTCATATTTTCATATATTTAAATAAAGTTCGATATTTTAAATTGTATGACTGTCAATTATAACGAGTGGACGCGAGTACGGTGTTTCACACAAAGAACATCCCTTTGAAGGCAAACTAAGGTGAGAAGGCGAAACATTCTTTCTACAGGGATGTGCTCTGGATTTGGGACCCGCCACGTAAACAAACGCCAGCAATGAAAACGAACAAACAGCCTCGGAAGAGAAACCCCCCTTTGATTACATGGCGAACGAAATAAGGGTTACGATTTGGGGGCATGCACCTGCAATGTCCGGTCTCTTAATGGGGAAGGTGCCGCTGCCCAGCTGGTTGATGTCCCCGTGAAAATAAAGGCTGATATCACCATCCAAGAAATGAGGAGAGAGGAGAGTAGGTCCTTGTGGAATTTACTACAGTGGCCATATAATGGAGCGCAAGTTCGGTGTGGGAGAAGCCGAAATGCGTGAGTATGAAAAGCTTGGCAAGCCGGCCGAAAGGGGTAATGCTCGAAAATTCTACGAAAATAGGTGATCCCGTCACTGATGTCCAGAGCACACTAAAATTATGGAGGGAACACTTCTCCCACCTGCTGAATGGCAGTGAAAGTATAACGACAGGAGAAGATGAACCCTTTTCCTTAATCGATGACGATGGAGCAGACGTCCCATTGCCCAACTATGAAAAAGTTCGAATAGAAATTGCCCGCCTTAAGAACAACAAAGCGGCGGAACAGATGGATTGCCTTGCGAGCTTTTCAAACACGGCGGCGAAGAAGTTATAAGGCTCATGCATCAGTTTCTTTGTAGAATATGGTCAAACAAAAACATGCCCAACGATTTGAATTTATGTATGCTCTGTCCAATTCACAAATGGGAGACCTCACAATCTACGCCAACCGTGGGATAAGCCACCTCATTGTGTAAACGATTATAGCGCACCGTAAACAAACTGGTTGGATCTTACCAGTGTAGCTTTAGACCTGACAAATCAACAACCGACCAAATGTTCTTGAAAAGAGAATCGACACTCATCACCTTTTCGTCGATTTCCAAGCTGCCTTTGACGAAATTTCTGCCTTATGCCGCGATTTCTTAAGCAAAACTAATACGGCTGTGTAAGCTGACGTTGAGCAACACCCAACTCTCCGTGAGGATCCGTTCGATACCAAACGAGGTTTCAGACAAGGCCACTCTCTTTCGTGTGTCTTCTTTAACCTACTTCTGGAGATAATAACTTGACCGGCAGAACTCGAGAAGATATCATCTCCTATAAGAGTGTACAGCTGCTGGCGTATGCTGATGTTGATATCATTGGCCTTAACAACCGCACCGTTAGTTCTGTTTTCTCCAGAATGGAAAATTCAGCGAAGCAAATGGGTCTGGTAGTGGACGAAGACAAGACGACATTTAATTTTGATTTTGATTTCAAAGATAATTTCATCTATTGGAACCAGTATAAACAACAACAACAATGTGCGCCTCGAAATTCAACGCGGGATATCTCTTGCCAACAGTTGCTACTTCGGACTGAGTAGGCAATTAAGAAGTAAAGTCTCTCTTGATGAACAAAAAGAAACGACTGCCGCGCTGAGGTTAACTCGGTTATAACTGCGTAAACGGTTTCTACGCTATTAAAGAAGAAGAAAGATACAATTACCATTCACAAATTGTAGTATATTAAAAGCGCCTTTTTCAAACATCTAAATAACAAGTTTTTGATAACAAATTGACCGAACCAGCTGGGCATATTTCAGTACATTCAGCAATGGGTGCTCTCGTGCTCGTTCTTATCGTGCTCGAATTTGGTTATTTTGGATTGAATGGTTTGAGACGACTAGTGCATTAAACCTACATAAATATGTGCGACATGTTGCAAGCGAATAATAAAGATAGACCTTTCACATCCTTATTGAGAAATGCTACTGATATATAGTAGTCAATCTATATGTCGTCAATCTCCTCCAATTTTAACATATAAACGTTATTTCATAAAATGCTTATATATTTACACAATTACTCACCTTCAAGAAGCTCTACATATTTGGAATAACGAGGTTTTACTATACGTTTTTTCTTTTTCCTATGTACTTCATTTACAGTTGTAGATTGAGAACGAACTCCTGCATTGACAAGCAATTTTTGTCTCTTATTTACGCTAATATCTGAAATAATAAAATTTTTTAAATAAATAATTAAGTGTTTAATGCACTTGTAGAGATTTAGAATAAATATCGCCCAATTCAAGGTTAATATATACTATATAACACTACATACTTATACTCTTATAGTGTATCTCCCACTGGAGCCCAAACCCTTAAATATTACAATTTTGAGAAATTTTCGATTTTAATGAACTTAACTCTTATGCTGTGTACTTTTTATCCGTTAGCGGAAGATTAATCAACTTTTGTCGCCCTAAACTCTTATGTTGTATTTTCTATCAATAAAACTCAGTCTAAAATTATTACAGTAAATAGTTATTGTAATATGAAAAATGTGCAGTTTGTCCTCGTGGATATATAATATACTATTTTAATAATTACTAATATTTAGTTTTACTTTTTCGAAATATGAACTTTTCCAAAGGGCTTTCGAATTTGAAAAAAAAACACGGAAATAAACATAAATTTGCAATGATTTTTTCTGCTTTGGCTACATTTTTTAACATACTAACTATAAAAATCTCACAATTTCAAACGTAGATGAAAATTGCGTACATATGTACTTCGTGACACCGAGACAAAGTTAACCAATAGTTAACTTTTTTAGAGCGGTACCTTGACGCTCAAGATCGGTCAACTTAGCCGAAGGTTTAACCTCCGCGCAAGTTAATTTTGTCGCGATTCTACTGTATATTGAACATACATACATATGTACATAATCTAACACATGCATTTACATGCAAAGCACATCCAATAATAATAAAAATGCATGGATAAATAAAAGTCATAAATTTACAGATCAGATAACATTAAACACAAGTTATATATAAATATGCCAAACWCTTTCTTTTCTCGCTCTCACTCTCGAATAAGATTTACTGCTAATTTTAAATACTTAGTTTTTTTTTAAGTTGAACTCAACGTTGTTAACAGATTTTTGGATAATCGTTACGTTAGTTGAGGAGTAATGATCAAACAATAAAGATTCATATATTTATATTTTCAACCGCAACTTTCAGTATTTAATTCAGCTGAATATTTCTGGCGACGAGAATGGGATACGTCGCGTTAAATTTTCGTATCAAAACCGAACATTTTGCGTGCAAAGCAAATTAATAACTTTTTGTGATTTAATTAAATAAATAAATGAAAAGTACACTTCAAAACTTAATGTTACTAAAATMAGTACGTTGTGCTTATGGTTTGAGTTTATTCTTAAATTTGACCACACATACATATATATTGTGAAAAAAAAAATATACGACGATTATCGTTTGCATTGTAAATTTTTCAACGTCAGCAAAGCGAGAGAATCTACAACAACAACAACACAMGAGTAGTTTGCACAAATTGTAGTGGGAAGAGAACCTTTTTGACAAAAACAAAACAATGGCGTTGACACTACATAGCTGAATGTTTACGAGAAGTGAGGAGCTTACCGCCGTTTACTGGAAGTAGTGAGTACTCACTTAGTAATTATTTTCGAGACGTCTCAACCGTTCTCCATTTGAGCACTTAGGTATTTTGCAAAAAGTTCTTAGCAACCGTTTACAGGGAAACTCATTAAGAGCAGTTGAGACATTAGTTAATCCTACCTGGGAGGATATTGTGAGTGAACTTAAGAAGAATTTGGAATAAAGAGAACGTTTTTTAATTTAAGAATAGATGCTYTTAATATCGAAGCCATAAACATTGAAGAGTTACATTGTAAGTTAAGAATGATATTAAGCCAAATGAACACGAAATACTCTTTAGAACCTAACGAAATGAACGAACCCTTAAATAACGAAAAATTAATTTTTCATGTTTATGTCAATTATTTACCAGTACATATTAAATCTCTTTTACTGCAAAATAATATAAGCTCRATAAATACAGCTTATACGTTTTATTTACAAAATAATTTATTGAAAGATATCCAATTAGTAAATTATAAACATGC
>NW_017537702.1:0-4817 GCF_001853355.1 Bactrocera latifrons
GAAGTGTCCATTTAGAAGATTTCAAAAAAATTCTATAGGAACTTATTAACTGGTCCAGCAAATCGAACCCCACCCATCGATTCGTTATATTCCTTCACAATTTTCGGTCTTTTCACTTCTATTGTTTCTTTGGTCTTTTTACAAAATCGTTTAGCAACATCTTGTTCCCCAATCGCTACAAAGTTAGAGGCTAAGTAAATAGGCTTATTATCCAGCCATTTTACAATGCAAATTTTGCCATCCGTGCTTACCAAACAGTCAGACGATCCTCTTCCTTGCTTCAGAAGATCTTTATCAGATACAAATGTAGTCCGACCAAATCTGTTAACTCGAGCTGTTCCTGCCGCATTTATTTTCCTTTGCGATATTATTTCCAGTAAGTTATAGGAATTGAAAAAATTGTCGAAATACCCAGATTATGCCCAGATTTAGTCAACCTTTTACATAAATGAAGAACTATTGCGGAAGAAAAGCCTACCGTGTGGACTAAATTCTCGTCGAGGTTAGTATTTTTGCCTTGATATAACTCGAATTCATATGGAAAACCTAACTTTCCACACAGGACGTAATTTTTAATACCCCCGGGATTGGGTTTACCCTTTTGGTATATTTTGCAAGACAATTTTCCTTTAAATGGAATAATTTGTTCGTCGATACATACATCTTCTTCCACAGGTTTCTCTTGGCAGTGTTTTCTTATTGTTTCAATTAAAGGACGAATTTTGAAAAATTTGTCATTGCAATGAGGATTAATCAACAGATTGTCAATGAAATGTAGGTTTAGGCGTAACTGTCTGTAACGACATTATGTTCTTAAAAAGCTCTATCGATCCCAAAATGTTGTCATCTTACCAACCCATGGCTATTTGTAATCCAATTAACATTTTCATTTCCCAGCTTTCAGCTGGTTTGAAACCCGATACTTTATTTTGGACAGCGTATAAATTTGTATAGAATATCGTTTTCTCAAAAAGTTCGTCAGGGAAAAATTGTTCAAAGTAATGGTAGGGCTCCAAAATATTTAATACTTGTTGAAAATGTGGTTCAAAATGAAAGCCAGACCCATTAAATTTCCTTCGTCTCCATTTAATTTCCGCTTTTGAGGATAATACCAAAATTTGCTCAGATAAAATGTCTTCTTCCAGCTCTAAATCCTCATGAATAACAATGTCATTAAAATTTTGTACGTTCAGTAAGCTCATGTTGTCTAATAAAACTGAGGAACTATTATGTATTATCTCATCAATAATTATTTCATCATCTGGATGAAGCTCCCCCATCAACTCTTCATTATTTGCTTCACATGCTTCATGGTCATCCTCCAAATCAGAAACATTTGGATCGATTTCATCCAAAATTTCCAAAATCTCTTCCTCTGTAAAAGGATTCATTTTACAAAATGTGCTATGCATATACTTGCGCCTCCAATCTCTGAATGATTTAAAATTTGTGTCATAAGTAAAATTTCACATTAACAAGAGCGATTGCTTGTCATATTTCCCAAAAAAGTTCGCGTTTAAAATTGAGTTGAACATAACGATGCAATTGCTGCTAAGTCACAACCGTTCGTGACTTTTGTGCGATTTATCGACCAAATTAATTATGTGCGATTTGAATGGCCTAATTTTGTACGATATATCGTCCACGTCTTTTGAGCAAGCATCTATTTTATTTATGTGGATAATTTTTAATTACTATATTTTCTTAATGATACAATATATATTGCTTTAACAAACTTGCCTTAAATTTCATCATACATTTTCAGCAAAATTTAAAAAAAATAGTTTTTTGATTGTACTTTAAAGAAAATGAATATTTACCAAAGGGAGCTTGCGACGAATTCATTTTCCTTAAACATTTTATATGAAGGAATAAAATTTTGTATTTCAAAAAAACATAAGTTGACTTTACTTCACGAAAACAGTGCTCAACTTCCCCAAAAAAAAATTTATAAAGTAGCGAAAAAATTTGTACGGTATATCGTACAAAGTTACGCAAAGGGTTAAGGGTTATAAATTTGTTCTGTTATCCCGGTCGAGCCCCTAGTTTGGTTTACTAATAATAAAAAAAAATGTGATGAAAAACAGCAACATTATATGTTTAATTCTGGTTTTTTAAAAAGGGCCAGTTATATTATTTAATGGTTAAAAATTTTTTCTATTATCCCGGTCGAGCCCCCAATTGGGTTTACCAATAATGGAAAGAACAAGTGTTAAGAACTTGCAGATTTCCATAAACAAGCCTGCTCAACTAAAAAGAGTCAAGACCTATAGTGACCCTCATTAAGGGTTATAAATTTTTTCTGTTATCCCGGTCGAGCCCCCAGTTTGGTTTACCAATATTGGAAAGAACATGTGTTAAAAATTGAAGATTGAGTGATTGTGGACTTCTATCATTTTTTGGTTGGGTGGTGCGCGAGTTACAAGCAAGGAGCTTTTTGTCTTGATTTGCAGTCGGGCTATATGAGAATAATATTAAATTTTCCCAAGACCACTTAATAATAACCTATTTGCTCTGCCTACAAGAAAGAAATTGTTGTCAGCTTTTATTAATTTTTCTTTATTTATGAGATTTTTTATTGGTCCTGCTCCAATCTTTATAACAGGCTGCTTCGAAAATTCCTTCCACCTCTGCTAAATTCTTTGGTCTCTTCTGTGCTACCTGAGCCTTCATTATATAACAAAGGTGCTCAACAGGATTATTGTTAACTGGCCACTCCAAAGCCAAGATAATATTTGATAATAAATCTTCAGCTTAAAGAAAGAAAAAAGGAGAAGTATAAAATTTGTAATTAAAATTATAGCAATAAACTCTAGTTGTGCAAAAAATTTATAAAAAAAAATGCACGATGGCGGCGCAGAGTTATCCTGAAAAATAAGAACATCCGCTCTATATGTAAATAAGCTCGTTAAAAGTGGTTTTCATTGGAGGTATTTAATTTGTATCTCCAGATACTTAGTCCAATTGACGGTTCCTTCTATTAGGGTTAGTTGCCCAACGCGATAATATGAAAAGCAACCCCAGACCATTCGGTTGCCCACCTGCTTAACAGTTCTTTGAACATATTCGTCCTTGAGCCTCCTTGACTCATCTGAGAAGATTATAGCCGTGATCCATCTAGTCCAAAATATTTTTAAAGACGGTTCCTCAAGGGAGCATTTAAGTTTTATTTCATAAAATTTAAATTTAAATTTGTAAAATTTGTATCAATATTTACATCAAATTAAATTATTATTACTTATTAATTAATATTACTTTCACAAAAGTCACTTGAAACCTCAAAATTTTCCTTGAAAATATTTTTTCGATGCACTCTTACTCAAGTCAAAACGTAAATGACAAAGTTCACACGCAAGTGGCGACTGAGCTAAAACATAGTAGTTGCTGGAGAAAACGCCAAGCGTTTAAGGGCTAAATCTAAATTTGTTGTACGCATAAGTAAATATTTTCAGACGGATAAACTTAATAAATTAAACTGCAGTGTTTACACATTAATATGGTTATACAAGATACGACTAAGAAATTTGTACATCGATATCGACTAAGTAGCATGAGCGACTTGAATTTAAATCAAAAGGTAAAAACAATCAGAAGACTAACATTAATATATTAAATTAGATTAGTTAAAAAGAAATAAATAAATTGTAAAGCTGTCAGCTCATAAATTTTAATACAAAATGTATATAAAAAGGACAGACATGCATGTACATATTTGTATATATTATATATATATATTTGGGTGTCTGCTATTTCTCAAACGTTCTGATTTTGCTCTCTTTATTTTCAATTTAAAACGAGCCTAAATCTAAATTACTTCGTCCATGCATATAAAATAATATATTTTTTGACATTTTGCATTAAACAAGTAAATCTGAAAAAGTAATGTTCTAATACTAAAAATATTTTAATGATTTTTTCCATATAAACATTGCTTTAAAAGTTATACACACTCAATGTTATACATTAAGGAGAGTCTGCTTTAGAGGATTCAAAAAATCAAGTTTTTTGACGATTTTTTTGGGAGGGAAAGAAATAAGTGAATAAAGCGAAATTTCTAGGGCTTATAGCTATAGATTTAAACATCATTTAAAATTTTTTTGGATATGAAATTTTTGATATTCTGCCTTTGAAGCCCAAGCCCAAGGATTGCCCGAATCTCGCATGTACATTTGTCGAACGGTGGGCACGATGTGCAGGCGGAAATTTCTATCAAAAACAAAAAATCCAAATAGATTCACATTATTTAATAGTTTATCTACCAGTTAAACTAAAAAAATTCAAAAAAAGGTAAAATTTTACAAATTTTTTAAAAATTGCAAAAAGTGGGTTTTGACCAAAAAAATTGAACTTTATTTTAATTTAAAATATATTCAAACTTGACTTTTCTAAGTGTTTTTTTTAATGTAAATTGACGATAATTTAATGCCAACGATAGTAAATTTTGCCCCAATTCCACACGACATTGAGTTTTTTTTTCGAATTCCCATCTATAACTTTGGGGACATATTCTTATATAATTTTTAAAGAAATTTAAGCAAAACAGAAAAAAATCGATTTTTTAAAGCTTCTAAAGCAGGCTCCCCCTTTAAATGAATTGAGCATTCATATATTATGTGTTGCTCATCCGACGTGATGTACCAAGTATACGATTTTTAATTTTGTAATAGATTTGTTTGATTTGGAGTTAAAATTATTACAAATTAATAAAAACAAATAGGAAAAGTAAGAAAGCCTTTTCCAAAAAAAATAAAAACAGTGTACTTAGAAAAAACCTCCATTTGGTAAATAACAGACATCCTAATACACATAAGAAGTCA
>NW_017537702.1:4898-10235 GCF_001853355.1 Bactrocera latifrons
AAGTTATTACAAAAAATTTTAAAACATTTAAATGAAAATTTTAATATATGAATATTAACTCTCTATATATAAGAAAATAACTACACACCAGACTATCTAAAGGCTTTGACTTTCAATGCTTCACTCAGCTATCAATATTTAAAACTATTTGAAATCAAAGTTCGCAGAGTTCTTGTTCTTAAAGACTTAGCATCTTAAACCTTAACAATACAGTACCTACTTATTTCCATAACTAGACCTAAGTTTTTTTTCCAAACAGCCACACAAATGTATAAAATAATTGACGAACATTAAGCTTTCAAAAAAATCAAATGAATTGCTTACGATCTGATGAGTAACTAAATGTATATATCTTTATTTAACTTTCTTTTATGTATTATTCTCTTATTTACTTAAAGTGTCAATTACGTTTCTACCTTAATAAACATATTTCATAAGAAGAAGTTGAACGTTCTTGTGATAGCTTACAAATATTTTGTACTTTTTATATTTAATATATATTATTATATTCTTTTCTGTACAATTTTAAATACTGAAACATCAATAAAATCTGATAACTTAATTATTTCCTCGCTTATTATTTCTTTGATTTCTGTTATATCTAAAATGAAGGGATGCAAAATTCCCAGTTCTGATAATAAAATAGTCTCTATAATACTTTCAGGTTCAGTAATTATTAGTTTGTTTATTTGTCTTAAAACAGTCTTTTCGTTCGTGCTGTCATGTAATTGTTTTATTATTTGTGTTAAATCATGATGCTCCAAACGGAAGCGATAACGTCTGCTAAATTTCCGAATTGTTTCCTTAACAGTGAACAACTTTAGATTCAACTTGTATTTCGGACTGAGGCGGAATCTTAACCTAAGAAGACAACTTCAAGCCTAACTGAGTTCTTTTTATTTTTACGGGATATTTTCCAGTTCGCCTCTTATCAATTGTATTCTCCTAATATTTTGTGCATGTGTTTCTTGGTAACAACTGACCATATAAAGCCAGTTGAGAGTATATACTACTTGTACGGCTTTTTCAGTGTTGATGCCAATACTCTATTTGGTGCACCGCGGTTCTAGAGTTGAATGCGTCCGTAGTTTTCTGGATATAGTAGTAGGAATGCCACTTTATGTTTATTCAGCATAGGCTGCCGTCATGGTGGAGTCAGAGTTGATTACTGACCTTCACTGTAAAAAAGCAGAGCACATTTATTTAAATTTATTAAATAACTGTAATAAAGAATAGAAGGAAATTTATTTTATTAGAAACATATATACACATATAAATTTATTACGAGAATATAATTTTAATAATAGACGATTTTTAGAATTTGTGTACCATCAACCACAAATTTTCACACAACAAAGCTTGGCTCACGTGTACTACAAACTAAATAAATAAATACTAAAACTACTACTACAAACTATTTATATCGTAATTCTACCCTGGAAGAAATAAAAAGAACATTATTAGTTTTTAAAGAACCTGAAATTAAAAAAATAAAGAAATATGTTTTGCTTAATTGACTAATGTACTTTTATTTCATATATTTGTTTTACCTTTTATAACGCGGAAGTTGCTGGAAAAATTGAATATGGCCTGCAATCTACGCTACCAATTTTTTTTAATTTTGTTAAGATGTCTCGACTTCACTTAATTTAATTTTTTTTTTCATAATTATTTTATTTATTGTATCTGCTTTTTCTTAAAGCCTAACAATAAGTTATAAAATCTGAAATCTATTTAAAAACTAGACAGTTTGTTTTTTCTCCACGTGAGCCTTCTATCATACATAGGTTAATACCAAGATATGTTACTTCTTTCACTTGGGGTACTAAAATAATGTTTATTTTTACTGAGGGCCCATCTTTGGTCTTAGCCAAAATGTAATACGCCACTTCGCTAGCCATTCTTCGACAGAACTTAAATGCTTCGCTAATATTCTTGATGCTAAAATATGGCATTGGTTATGGCTCACTATAGCTGTATCGTTCGCAAAAGTTGAAGTTAATACATTATTAGCTGTTGGAAGATCTGCTGTATATATGATGTATACAGTTGGGTCTACAACACTGCCCTGTAGTACACCAGCCCTTATCTCTCGTTCATCAGATATGAAATCTCCCACTTTTACCATAAATTTTCAATTTTTTAAATAAGACTTTCGATGTTTTATACAATTCTAAAGGTAGAATTTTTTTAATCTTGTATAAAACACCTTCGTGCCACACCTTATCAAACTCCTGAGCTGCATCTAGAAATATTGCTGAACTCAAGTGCTCAAATGCTTTCCTTATCTCGTTAGTAATTCTATTTGCTTGTTCTATTGTGCAATAGTATTGTATTATTTTCATTGAGGAAAGAGACATCTTTGATGGTAATACTTTTTCAAAAACTTTCGAAAGACAAGGTTGAATACTGATTGGTCTGTATGAAGACGGCTGTGTTAAGTCTCTCCCACTTTTATCTATGAAGATAATGTGCGACTTTTTCCACGAAATTGAATAAAATCCGAAACTAAGAATTGCATTGAAGAGCAAAGAGAGCAGATCTACAGCAATAATTGGTTACTCAATTAGCATTTTTGGGGAAATATTATCATGTCTCGCTGACTTTTTTGGATTACGTTCTTTGATGACACCAATAATTTCAGAAGGTGAAGTCTTAAGAGACTCGAGCGACTTTAGCTGCGTTGGGTAAGATTGACAGCTTAAAGTTGTTCTTTGTCAAATTGGGTTGAAATACCTTTTCTAGGTGATTTGCGAAGCAATTAGTCTTTTTCTCGTCACTTCCAGCCCAATTTCTTATTTGAATTTGGACTCAGCTTTTTTATATACATTTCGGTGTTCAATTCTTCCTCACGTTTAAGCGCTTCTTTTTTAATTTACGGACAGCAGATTTTAATTGAAGCTGAGTGGAAGAGGAACGGTTTATCTTCCGTTCACGTCTTGCACGCTTTTTTTCATTTACAAGCATTTCTATTTCTCTATTAGAGATTTTGCTGAAACCAAGCGGATTATAGCTTTTGTTTGGTGTTGCTAAGACAGCTGCCTTGATTATTATATCATTGACTTCTCTTATGCTGTCGTCAATATCTCTTCCTATATTTAATTTGTACTCAATACTAATGTGGTTAATGACGTATTTTTTATAATTTAGCCAATTCGTTTTATAAAAAGTTAGACCCACTTTTGGATTACCGAATACTAGTAATAACCCCCGATACTCGGGGACTCCGTTATTTAAAATGAAAAAAGTAAAAAATTTTTTTTTATAAAAACTCAATTTATTCAAGTACTTCATGGAAAACTACATTCGTAGTGGTTTTATTTTGGTCGTAAGTCTTAACTTTGATATCTTGAGAAGATCGTACTCGACTCAATGCGACATACAGCTGGTCATGCGTAAAACAATCTTCCTTGAGGAAAACACCAACTCTTGCTAGAGTTTGCCCTTGAGATTTCTTTATTGTTATTGCGAATGGTGCAATTATTGGAAATCGGCGACGCTTTAAAATAAAAGGAAATGTTGATTCGCTGGGCTGTAAATTTATACGGGGCAATAAAATTTGTTTCTCTTGTGATTCACCGGTTAAAATTTCGACCTCCAAACAATTACAATGTAGTGCTTTTACTATCAAACGAGTCCCTTCATATGTATTAAGATTGCGGATTAACATCACAACTGTTCCAACCCTAAGCCTTAACTCATGAGGCGCTACTCCACTGAAAAGAAGGGAGTTTAGAAATTCTGTAGGGAATCTGCCATGCTCTTGAGGATCTTCAGAAACGACAGTATTCACGCTATATAGGGTATATTACCTTTCTTCACCGGGCAACATATTTACTATTTCTCTATTTATTATCGTACAGTGATCATTTTTTGGACACAAAATTGCCCGATCCTTCAAATGGTTTTGACTAATAACACCAGACTGAGGCTGAAATACCCAATCTCCTAAATTTTCATTTAGCAAAATTATCTCTTCTGGTATATTGATTTTCTACTCTGGAGAGAGCTCTCGACCTTCTCCAACATGCAAAAGAAAACTGTTATATGCGGATTCTTTAGAACGCATATTCGTTGAGAGTTTGAGACACCTAAAAAAATTCCAAAGTGAGCACCGTTTCAAACAATTACCAACTATAGCGGCGCGTGAGCTATTGGGCACCACAGGAAGAACTTGCATGAAATCACCACTTAACAAAATAACCTTTCCACCAAAAGGTATTTCATTTTTGGTGAATATCACGTAATAATCGATCTAAGCATAGTAATGCAGTCCCAGGAACCATGCTAGCTTCGTCCCATATTATTGCTGTAGGACATTTGATTGCTTTTCCGAGGTTGCTATCTGGCTTACTTAGAGAAACAGAAGATTCAGTCAAAGGTATTGGAAATTTGAATATATTATGTGCCGTTCTTCCGCCAGGAAGCAAAATAGAGGCAATCCCTGTCCAAGCCACGGATATCACCTTCTGCCTGTATTTTCAACAGATTCTATTTCCCAACACTTTTTAAGTTGATTGTCTAGTTTTTCATCTAAATATGTTACATCACCACAGCGAACTAATTTGGAGCTTATGTTGGTTGATCCGTATATCAACCACCCAAACACACTGTTCTGCAGTTTGTAATTAACGTTTTCAATGGATAGTTTCTCTTCTTTTAACAAATCAAAGATTATATCCGCACCTAGAAGTAAGTCAATTTTACCTAGAACACCAAATGAGGGATCGGCCAGTTTTATATTCTCTGGATTTTTTTTGACTTTTATGTGTTCTGTAGGTACATTGGACACAATCTTTTGTACTACAATGGTGTCTAAATTTGTTTCGAAAGGATCTATTAATGATTTCAAATGAAGATTAACTCTTTCATTTGTATTTGTCTTGTTTTGACCAACTCCTTCAATGGTCATAGATTCTTTCCTGGAAGGAAGTTTTWATTTATTTTTCAGTTCTTTGGTTATAAGGTGAACTTGAGACCCACTATCTAATAAAGCACGCGCCTTTATAATTCTTCCATCACGACCTTTTATACCAACAACTGCTGTTATTAGTAGGACATATTCGCAATCACTTTTTATTCCATCATTTTTGGTATTTTTAATGATTATGCTTTTCGCTTTAGAAGTTTTATCTTTGTGGAGCCATAAATGATGGTTTCCTTTACAAGTGAGGCAATTTTTGCCTTTACATTCCTTTATATTGTGCCCTATTTTAAGACATTTGGTGCATAATTCGTTTTTCATTACTGCATCCCATTTGTCTTGGGTATTAAGAGCTTTAAATTTATAACAATAAAATATAGTGTGTGAAGTATTACATCCCATTATGCATTTAA
>NW_017537702.1:10791-11905 GCF_001853355.1 Bactrocera latifrons
ATCATAGAATTTACCTGTTAACTCTTCATTTTCGTGCTGGCTAATAAATTCAAGCACATTATCACGAGTTTTTTCTATAAGTCTCTCTGTGCTGTTTCGCAGTCTTCAATATTTTTTTCTAATTCTATTAATAAGTATTGAAGCCTGCGAACTAAACCAGGATTTGGAAGGCATTCCATTTTCCCGGGAGCACTATTTTCATGAATTATAGCAATCAATTCGCATAACTTGGCGTACGCTGTCAAACAAAGCGTACTAACCGTCCCTTCCACGTCATTTTTAAAATAATTGTCTTTTTTGTTTTTTGGATCTTTGGATAATTCTGAATGGTTTCGTTGAAACTCTGACCATTTTTTGCACAAACTATCTAGGAGTTTTTCCAAATTTTCTAAATCTTCATTTATATCCATACTCATGGACTTAAAATGAAGTTTTTGCGGTTCTTCTGCTAATTTAATTTGGTTCTCCATTTTCCCAAAAACAAAATAAACAATTGTATATGAATTCAATAAAAAAATGAAAAATGTTCTTACCTTGGCAGAATGTGGTGTGACTGTAAATTTGAATAAAAAAAAAAAATTTTATTTTTTATGTTTTTTTTTGTAATCACTTTTTATCACTTTTCACTTCTCGTTTTTTTTTTTTTTTTTTTTTTTTTTTTTTTTTTTTTTTTTTTTTTTTTTTTTTTCACTGCACTCGCGTGTTTTAAAACTACGGGGTCACCAAATTGTTTAATTGAAAAACCACGCGAAAGGTTTAAGTTATAAAATTGTACTCAGCTGTGGTTGCCCAGAGTTTCTTTATTTATAGAGTTTCTTATTCTAATTCGCGTTACATACACATATCTTAATACTAATCTACTGTACATACCGACAGTATGTACACATATCTTAAACATAAGTGTTCTCAATGGCATACACAACTATTTTTTATTTATTATTAGGATCATTTGCGATCCTTTTGGTTGCATGCAAATTAACTTCCTTGCGTAGGAAGTATTAAAAAAAAAATGTTTCTCCGCTACGCGCGGTGGAAATGAAACAATGTGTTTTGAGTCGGTACTCCGGTGATCGCTAGTCACCTTCCGAATGACTTCTGAATACCTTCTGCCTTT
>NW_017537702.1:12060-14387 GCF_001853355.1 Bactrocera latifrons
AAGACACAATTTGTTTATATTCATCGTAAAGTGTCTGGGTGGCTGCTGCCGTTAACTTGCATTAATATGAGGCACGTATGCATTTATATGCAGTACGTATGCACTCAACAGTTGACAAACAAACATATTTACTTAAGATAACATATTGACCTAAGATGTGCATTTTGGCAATTGAATACAAATGTGCATGTGTAGTTGAAAACAACCCCATACCTTGTAGTATAAACAATTCCCGAAATGAACATTTATTACACTGATGATTGAAATGGGTATTTGCAAGAATGATAGAGTACAAGAGTGCGCAGATGAGAGACAAAAAATTTTTCGTTCTGCGCATCTACGTCACATAAATTTCGTGAAATAGCTTGAGTAGCAAGTAAATATTGCTTGTTAATAATAATTGATTGGTTTTTGGTTTATAAAAATGAAATAAAATATTGAAGGTCCGCGAGATTTTAGATTTTTATTAATTTATTAACTATTATTTTGCAAAATAAATATTTTTATTAATTGTTCTATTAAAATACGCACCAAACAAAAAATGGAAAAATTAACTCATTTACAAAAATCACAGTGCAAGTTAAATATGAAAATAATTACAATTATAGATCAATTTGAATATTTCACATAAAACTTAAAATTAAAAGAAATATTTAAATTAAACAATWCAAATTTTATAATGTCTTTTATTTTATTCTGCTTATGTTTTTTATTTGAATATGAATCGACGCAGATTATTTAGTTTTTATTTTCTTTTTAAATATTTTTAGTTATATTTTAGCCATACTAAAAGTTATTTATATAATCTATACATTTATTTCTTAAATTTGCTTATTTTACGTTTCTTTTGATAATTGAATTTCGCAATATTGGCATTAAGTTTTCGAATTTCAAAGAACTTTCGAGATCTAAAAAACAACTTTTTAGCCTCTAGATCGCATTCAATGTCCCTAGCCTTGTCGATAAGCATTTGAATGTAACCTTTGCATGCATAAAGAGAATCTTTATTGATGTCCGTAAAATTTTTTTCCATCCGTGCCACTTTTTCAACAAATTGTGGTGTAGGCTTTGTCAAACCTCCTTCACTCAAATGGTTAAAACATGTGAATGAATTGTTGCTTTGATCCGATTCAGCAATGTGCGGCAGTACGTTCTTCAACGGAAAATTATCTCGCAAGTACAGCGAGTGTTCAACCAACAACAATTTGCTTTTGTGCTTTCAGCCTTTTCCACACAAATATTCACTAGCGCTATTCGGCCACCGCCACACCAGCGCAGTATTCGCCAACAACAATTGTTTATGCTTTTCAGCCTCTGCGGCAACACACGTTTAGTGCGCTAGCGCTATTCGGCCTCTGCCACGCCAGTACTCGTACTTCACCAACAAAAAGTATTCACGTTTTCAGCATCTGCCGCAATACASGATTAGTACGCTAGCGCTATTCGGCCTCTGCCACGCCAGTACTCGTTCGTTTCAGCCTCAACCACACAAGACAAAACTTGTTCACTTGCAATATTCAGCTATCGTCAAGCAAGAATTTGCACACAATTTGTTGATGTCTTTCTCCACACAAAATATTAAATATTTTCGATTAGTGCACTTGCATATTCTTTATGCCACTATAGCAATATCAACGCCACTTCTGACACCAATTTGTAGTAATAATCCGAAATGAGTAATGCTATAGTAAATTTAACGGTTGATAATCGCTTTTATTTTTTATATTAATGTGCATAAACAGATATGTACACATGTAGTAATAGTCAATTCAAGGACTTCGATGCTGGCTCTTCAACTTTCAATTTACAACTGCCGTTTTTCTTGCAACGCGTTCGTCAGGTTCGTTCAACATTGTCAAATTGTATATTCTAAGTCTTTCGTCCACTGCGGTGTTGCCGTCCTACAGATATATAATGCTACATCTTGAAAAAAATCTTCACTTACACTTTTTTCTCTAGCATTTTTATTTTGTCTCCTTGGCCTGAACTTTCTTTAATAGCAGCGTCTTCAGTGCACAATTCATTTAAACTATTTTACATTGAAAGGTCTGCACAATCCTCAGTCACGTTAAAATCTTCAGCAGGTATACACTGTACTCGCACTTCTTGAGGTTGGTCAACATTTAGCAACAATGAAGTCACTATTTTCTTATTTTCCCTGCGCTCAGCTCTGGTGGCTCGCTGCTCATTTTCACTAGCTGCAACGTTATAGCGACAGGGAATAGCTCCTGGTTTCAAAGTCCTTTTGGCGGCAAGGCCTATGAAAAGTTTAAAATTAAAACATTTTAAAACAAAGGTGATTTATCAACTTACCCATTTCGTACATC
>NW_017537702.1:14707-28351 GCF_001853355.1 Bactrocera latifrons
ATTTTTTACTGCGCCGTGTGACGTAAGCAATTGTTTGTTTACATTTTTCAAGTATAACGGACCTGCGCAATGCGTAATCTCTTTTCTATCATTCTTGGGGTATTTGTACATACATTTTTATATTTACCACTATATTTTTATCTGTTAGCGGTAATGCACATAAATATTTGAAATATGATATCCGTTTCTATACAGATTTACAAAACTATCTCATTTACAATTGTTAAGAACTGTTCAGAAATCTGAACAGCATTTATGGTTAATACAAACGAATCGAGGCACGATATTCGGCCCGTAGGCTTTTTTATGTTTTTTATATCAGGATCTTCCAATCTGTTAATTTAATCAAGACAATCTCTTTGTATTGGCCGTTTTGGCGGATTTGGATTATAAAGCGTCTTTCAAACCAATTTGTCGAACAGATCATACATCCGTTTCACCAACAGTTGGGTTGCATTTTTTTAAATGCTCATCGGAGCTTAACAAATTTTCTTTAATGACCATCTCAACTGCCGCGGCGACCGATTTTCTAAATATTTGGATAGCTCTTGACACCGACATTTTTTCCATGTTTCCGGGGTACACATACAAATACGTTAATTTTGATCAAATTTTAAAATTAACATTCGCCTGGTCTATGGCATATAGTGCGTTTCAATGTCATGTTTTAGCATTATATTGTGCTTGCATTTTATTATATGGCAATAATCAAACATCATATAAACTTTTCTTTCGTTATGAAAGAAATATGGATTTTCTGTCGTTGCGCCGAATAGCTGCTTCAATCTGATATTTTGAGGCCTTTAATCACACGCTATTGTTTTGATTGTAAGCCTCCGAGACATTTATATTGCTCTTGGGCAAATTCGAAAATCTCACACTGTTCACGCCATCTTATGCCACATAATAAGAAATCACATATTTCCATTTTGCGACTTAACCTTTTAACATGAAAAAGCAACACTCATTGCAGACCATGATTTCCCGGTGACCTTCTTCATTATCGACGAAGCCATCAATAACATCTTGTACTTTATTATATGTCAGATCTTTAATAATTGAGATTTCGTCGAAAATTAATTGGCATATGAGTTGTTCAAATTTGTCGTCGATACCAGTGCAGTCCTACTGGATCGGACGCCAGCGCAGAAGTGTTTTGTGGTGCAATGCAAACGTCAAATCAACACGCCTAAAATTATAGATCTTAGGCGACATATAATTGATGTTTGAAGTCAAAACTTTCTCCTTTTCATCGTTCGTTCTTTAAAATCCTTTTAGCAAATGTTATCGCATGCTCATTGGAATCGCCTGTTATTATTACGTTTTTTTCCAGAGGATGGCAGTTTTTTGTAGGAAAGAATTACTTTTTTCTTTAATGCAGCGATATTCTCACTATCTTCGAACTTTATTTGTATTTTACGAAGGCGTGAAAATCTTTCGAATTCTTCAAATGGTATGTCATTTGGATTTCTCCTCAATTTCTCTTCAAATGACATATCATTAGATGTTGTATTGTCATTTTTTATAACACCATAAGTTTGGACAACAAAACCTACAGCGACGATTGCAAACTCGTTTCGTCAGCTTCAAATTTTAAATTTAGCACGGGAAGAGCTTCATTTAAAATTCGCTTTGACGATACATCTTTATGGTGAAAATGTCTTTCACATATACATATATACTTACGTTATTATGGCCCTATGCCATAAAAATAAAAAAACTCAAAATTATTTAAAATTTGAGTATATCTTTATTTGTTAGATGGTGACTTAAGACTAAATTTACATTTTATTATCCGCAGGAATGAATCTAAATTCTTTCTGTTGAAATATAAACCAAAACTGCAAACAAAGCAGCAATAAGATCTCTGTAAACAAATTTTGTAAACCTTGTGTGTATGGCAGATTACGTCACTGCCCTTCTCTTAAAGAGAAGCCTATACTTGGGCTGGGATAGATGACAGTTTTGTTTGAGACAGGTTTGGTCAAATTCCAAGTAATGATTATATTATCATATCTCTTATGTTTACTGGCTTGAAGGATTTCAACGTTTGATAATATTGGTGACGCATTCATTGTTTATTTCTTTGTTTTCATTATTTGAGATTTTATTCATTCTTTCAACATATGATTATGTGTCTGTATATTCAAACTGATAGCCATTGGGGTCTGTGTAGGGGATTATTTTAAATGTGTTTGTTAGTAGGTATGTGCGATATAATTAATAATTGATTATCGTTGTAATTTATCCAAGTGGATGTTTTAACGCTTAATGCTTAAAATATTTTGGCTGTCGTAATTCAATAGTTTGGGGTTAAACAGTCCTAGTCTAGAGAGTTGCATCCCCATTTCTATGTCTTCTATGTATTCCAAAAATTGCTTTAGTTCGAATAAAAGGGCGTTAATTTGGTTTTGAATGTTTATAGTGTTTTCCATGTTTTGCATTCCAGAGTTTATTAGTTGTATGGCGTCGTTTAATTCATGTACCCTCACCGATTCGTGACTCCAATTTTTTTTGTGTCTCTGAGCGATCGTTATCGTCAAGTGTTCCAAAAAGGTATCTCAATGATGAGCCCACAATGTTAAAAAGTCCACGTTTCTCCCTGCTCTTGTGGTGTAAGGTTATCCCATTAAACTCTCTTCTTAGTTTATTGTATAAAAATTTGATTTGTGGTGCCTGGTAACCGCCACGCAGTTTTTGTTTTTTTTAGAGTAATCTGTTACCTGGTTTATTTTTGTCAAGTTGATGGTTAAGCAATGGTGTACAAAGGATGATGGTATCTGGATTCTTTTGTCCGAAAAAAGGAGATATCCGTAGCCGGTGGTAAAGTCATTTATTTGGATTTGTTGTGTGTGGCCTGTGGCAGTCAAAATGATGGGATCTGATTAATTTTCTTACGTTTTTTAACCCTACATGGTTATAATATTTTTACCCTACACTACGGTTATAACTCGTCGAATAGACGAACTTTGTTTTTAAAAAATTCCTACAAGAGAACTATTAAAGTAAAAATACACAAAAATTATTTTTAGTAAGGTTTTTTATTTAAAAGTAATAAAAAAATATTATATATAATAATAATTTTCTTTTCTAATAAAACTTTGTATTATTTTTCAGCCTCCTTTTTTGTTTTTTTTTTTTTTTAAGGGACTAACATTTTAAAAAACAATAAGTAAAAAAAACTTTAACTAAAGTGACTTATTTCATGCACAGACTTTGAAGATAATACATTGAAGCAAATAAAAGTAAAAACAAAAAATGGAAAAAGCCTCATTTCATACATGAGGCACAAAGCTCAACTTTTTGCTCACCGCATACGCTTTTTGAGCATTTCTTACAGACAGACTTTGTCATATTGCGCTTTCTTGATGTACAGAAGTGGCATATTTTGCGTTTCTTTGGCTCCGCGTCAACATTTTCAGCTTCTGCTTGTGCAGTAGGAATAATTTTATGAATATTCTCCTTCAGCGAGAACCGCATGTTTGGTGTTTCCAGCCTTTTTTCCGAAATTGGAGTCACCAGCGATTCATGAAGCTCTTTTAAGAAGTGTCGACGAATTTTTGGCTTTTGTCCTTTTGAAAATATGTTGCGGGTATATATTACCTAGCAGTTTACGAATGTTATGTTTAGAATTCCATAAAATAAACACATCGGCCATGTGTTGGTCTTGCGCGAATAAGACACCACGCTGCACATTTGGTCTAAAGTGGCAACGCCGCCTTTTGTTTGGTTATAAAAATTAAGCATGTCGGGTTTTCCGTTTTCTGTGTTGATTGTTCCTTCTTCATCGCAGCTTGACAAAAGATAAATAAGCTTTTTCGGTTTTGGTCTATATTACAACAAGGTCAGCTCGTTGTCATAACAAAACATAGAAGTTCCAGATTTCCACCCTTTAACATTGCCCATCTCCTTCGGAATTTCTCGTTTGTTTGACCGTAAAGTGCCAACAATAGTCAATTTATACTTCTCAAGAAGCAATGATTTTGCAATTGGAATCGATGTGAACCAGTTATCCATTGTTACGTTTCGGTTGGTTCCATGAACAGATTTTGTCAGCTCTTTTACGTAATATTCTGCTAGAGGCAGCACTCACCAAGATATAAACTCATTAAAAATGATAAAGACGGGCGAGGCGGCGATACTCCAATTCCGGGAACGCGGTAATACATCTATTAAAAAGTTGGGTGATTTTGGGACAGAATGATGAACAAATGTAGATCCATATCTAAAATATGCAGCAGCTGCCAATGCAAAGCTAAAGTCTTCCATAATTTCATCTTCCTTTTTGAGTTGATTTCTGAAATCATTTACATATTTATGTATATATGCACCTTTAAAAAATTTAGCATTAACGCAAAACAATTACCGTCATGTTTCCCAAACAGCTCCAACATTAACAAATCAAATACTAGTAATTTTTCCCAAAGTTGAATAAATTTTGCTTTTTCGCTAACTTTCGGCATATTAATATTTTGACACCCAAACAGCCGTTTAATACATAAGTGGGATTTACACAAGGAATTTGAAGTGCGTTCATGTAACACACTGCGTATTTGCATAAATTTATGCGATGGGTAACATTATACGTTTAAACGAATACCCTTAATATTTTATTCTAAAATAGTTATTCTTGCGTTATTGTGTTTGAATGACTAAGTGGGATGTAAGTACGGCGGAGCGGTATACGAGTGGTCCGTTACATTGAGTGGTTGAAGTAGAAGAGAGTGAGTCGCCTGTGCGTGCCTGGAGTGTCTGCTTTCTACGGTGTTGTAATGGCCGACTCATTGAATCGTCATGCCGCGTAGTGGCTGGTGAGTGAGACTCGTTGGACTGAGACGGTAAATGGGTGTTGTCGGTAAAATCAGCTGTGGACTGGCGTGGCGTAACCGCCACATATACATATATAAGTAACAATTTTACTCATTTCTTTTTATTTAGTAACCAATTTAGTAATGTCTTATAATTTCGGCTATCGACTCACGACTGACTTGAACTTTGCTCAGGACAGTGAGTCGAACGTAGCTCTAAGCAGAGAAGGTTCATAAACAGTATGTATAAATAATTATTACATACTTGCATATGTCACTCCTTCCACCAAAAAGAAAGAGCAGTGTCCTTATTTATCTAAGTACATTGATTTCAGATAATATTTTAACAATTGATCATGCCCTACACCAAAGGGAACTAGTATTAATTAAGGTTCAATTTTAACACAAAAGACTTAAGCTACGAACTTAAATTTCTACTTAGCTTATTAGGATTTCAATTAAAGTGAGAGATTAAACAACTGTAAAAAATAAAGTTAGAAAGCAATTGAAACGATATCCATGATTTATATGGTGTATCATATTTTAATTTTCTTTAATTTTTTTCTTTCTTTTAAATTGAGTTTTGTATTTTCCTATCTTACGATTCTTAAATTTTACAATAAAATGTTCATTGTCGGTTTCTGCTTTAACTAACGCTATATTTCTGAAAGGATTTTTCGTCTTGTCTAGACGTTTTCTAGAATTTTCTGCATTGATTAAAGAAGTATCTATGATGTTTTCTCTACGCGTTTTATTTGCATTATTTATTCCTTTTTCTTTTATAAGTTGGGCATTGAACTTAGAGGCTAAACGATTGAAAAATATGTTATATGGAATTTCACCGGTAGTAGCATGTATTATACTATGATTGTACGTAAACAGAGTTTGTTCAATTTGCATGTATTTCAGCTCTTTGTCGTCTGAACTTTTAATTATGCGAAGTTTTTCGTTCAGAGTCTTGTGAAAACGTTCAATCTGCAATACCGTTGTATCTGGTCTAAAACAATATTGCAGTACTACTCGTCCATCTTGAGGCTCTACTTTAAAAAAAATCCTACCGACTGCGCCAGTAACAATTTTACTCATTTATTTTTATTTAGTAACCAATTTATTAATGTCTTATAATTTCCGCTCTCTAGCTCTAATCAGAGAAGGTTCATAAACAGTATGTATAAATAATTAGTACATACTTGCATATGTCACTTATATGTATGTATATATATATCTGTATTACTTTTTGTAATGCATCAGTTTCTTTTTCAGGGAAAATATATCTTTCTTCTACAATAACTTTTTGGTTTGGAATGATTTATTTTTATCTCTACTTTACAATTATACAAATTGATTAGTGCATTTCCTTCGCGTACAATTTCTCTATTGTCACAGTTTTCTTTAATTTCTATTTTATATGCATTTTTAATCAGGATAGTGCTATTAGGATAAGTGTGTCATTGTTATATTCGTATTTACATTAGTTAAACAGACAGACGTTAATTTCTTTTAAGTTTTTCGTATTAGATCTCCTTTAATGTGTATAGTTGGTATTTTTATAGCTGAGAGTAATGCGTCATCTTTATATGAAAGGAGTTCTATCTCTATGTGTTTTAATTTAAAAATGCCAATATTGAATATTTCCATTTCTTCTGTTGATAATATACTAGATTCTCCTGATTCCTGATTGGTTATAATTTGTGTTTGTTGTCTGGTTTGACATTCTAGTTTGGCTTGATCCGTTGCCAATGTTATAGTTATTACCCACATTACTTGGGACATAACCACAGATATAACTGTTTTGTGGCATATAATTGTTATATCTATTATGGCTATTATAAGTGGAGATATTATTTACGTTATCGCTATTGTTAACGTTATCGCTAAAATTATTCCTACGATAGCTATTTCGGTTAGGATCTTTCCTGTGTTGCCGTAGTGCTGTGAAGCCTTGATGTCTAGCTTCTAATATTATTTTGTATGCCTTTTCTAGACTATCCGGGTCTCTTGCTATAATCATAGTTTTAGTGGGTTCTGGGAGCTGTTCCTTAAATGATTTCAGTGCTATCCTGTTGACTTTATTCGTTGAGAAATTTAAATCTTTATGCGCTAATACATATTCTATTATCTAGTTTATTCCTAATTTTATTCATTTTAAAATAATAATTTTCTATTTTTGAGTCGAGAATTTTATTTCAAGTGAAAATAATAAAAAACATATTCTTATTTATTTTGATTCAACTTAGTTTTTTTTTTTTGTAAGAAGTTCCTACTGTGTATTTTTGAGAGGTGCTGTCTACTCTACTAGTAAAGACACGTATCTAACAGTTTGAAAAGAAATTTAGTCGAGACATATTAGCAATTTTATCATTACAGATTTGGAGTCACTGTTTTAGTGAGACATTATTATTTGTTTTCGATTTTGCAAAACTTTGTTTACGCACGATTGAATTTTTATTTCACACTATTGTGCGATAATTTCTACACATTGCTTTGTATTTTCTTACTTACTCTAAAAAATGTAGTGCGCTCGCTGGCACTCATATGTACTTAGGTATGTATGTTCTTATAAATATTTGCAAGTATTCCAAATCGCTATTTGCTTCATCAGCAAAAATGTGTAAGCAAGCTTCTTTTATATCAAGAAAGAGTTCAGGTTTCAAGTGAATAATGTTTATTTATTTATTATTGAGTGTATGTATGTCAATATGTGACTACATAAATACCCGTAATGCATCATGGCGATACTTCGAACTTAGAGATTCTAAAACATCCGTCTTATTTTGATAGGTCATCAATGTCTTATTAATTATGGGTGTTAAATTCTTTCCGACTTCATCATAGAATTCTGTTATTATCTCTCTTCCTTGAGGGAGGGTAGACATTTCATGTTCCAGTATGTAAACAGGTTTCTTATCTGCATAAGTAAAAGTTTCCTAGCTATAATTGCATCGAAATTTAGTATAGTGTTAAAGGAAGATAGTATCGAATCTGCAAATCCCACTATTTTATTCCTTATGATGGCCACAGCCTGATTAGATAATGTTTAGAACTGGATTGTGCGTTTTTAAAATGTTATATGCCGACACGTATCAAAAATGATCGACAGCGAATTCTGGCAAGGACTTAACTACGTCCAAGGATTCATCGCACCTAACTGCCGGATCGAAGTCTATCGGTCAGTGAGTCCACTGTTGCCTGAAATTCCCGTCTCGTCTGTTCGGTTGCTGCTCGAATGGCGGCACTCATTAAATTCCGAATTTTGGTTTCATTCATTTCACGTCAAGGTACTGTTAACAACTAATAGTTCTGTATTCTCCTACTCACATAATATCCATGGAACTAATATTTTCAATTTTTTCTTGTCGCTTTATTACAATATTACTCAATATCAATAAATCTTTTTATACTTTTCTTACTCAAAATATTACGTAATAAGCATTCTACATGGAGCTGTAATCATTACTGATTCAATTAAATGGTGTTCCTGAAGTTCTCCTTTTGCCTCATAGACTTCACGAAATCTCCTTTATGCTGGTTTGTAATGTTTCTCTTTTCACAGCAATACCTTTGAAGTTTAAGTTTCACGTAAATAGATGTTTTATCTTTTGATCTCAAATAATCGTTTTGGCTGGTTTATAGTGTTTTTCTTTTCACAGGAATAACTTTTTAAAGTTTGCGATTCTTCGTACAAAATGGGTTCGAACCCACGACAACAATAGTTTATCCTTTATAAGAACTTTTTCGCGTGGCTCCACGTTGGACGCCAGTTAATTAAATGCAGGGTTTAGTTGAATTTATTTTATTTCATTACTATGCAGTTATTATAACTATATTTTCGGTGCTGCACTTGAATACCTAACACCTATAAAATCTACTTGCCATCACATCACGTGGATTGCTGCATGATTTTATAACGCTGATTCAGCAATTCCCACGGTTCGGAACTGTTGGTGTCGTTTACTAACGGCAAGCGTTTTCGTTGTTATGTCTGCAACTTGAGCCTCGCACTTTTGATATTGCTGCTTGCGTTGCAATCACAAACATGACTGCACTTGTTGTTGTGGGCTACTGTGATATGTTAACTTAAACACAATAGGGTTTGTCAATAAAAATTTCTGGCTGATGCATATAGATCTAATCACTCAACTCGCTGTTTAAATATGCAGTGGATACATCCATTTGATAGACATGCCATCCGTACTCTACTGCTTCTTCAGCTGATTCGAACTCATCGTCGCTGTTAACCTCTAGTGCTGATGTTGTAATTCGCTTTTGCTTGTATTATTTAAATTTGCAAAAGCGGCGTGCCGCTGTTCTGCATATTCGCATCGAGTATATGTGTGTATTCGTGTATTCGTGTAAACCTGCCGCTGATTAAACATTCCACATGTTTTATTGGTTTCGCCCCATTGATTCAACGAAATATACATCTCAGTTAATGATCGGCCACCGTAACTTATATAAATTTAATTTTTTATTTGACCAACTATATTTTTTTTTAAGATTTTTATATATCTGGTAAGTTATAAATTGTATATAAACTTAAAATTAGCTAACATTAGTATGAGCTTCTGCATTCTCTTTGGACTGTCCACTGGATCCTTTTTGAAGCCTTAGTACTCTACTGGGAAGTGAGAGATGTCACTTTCGGCGTTGATTTGATGGCTTTTTTGTTTTGGTTGCCCACTTTATAAGTATTTTAATGGAAATCTTGATGTTTCTTTTGCATTTGCCAATTAATAAAACATTTTATTATTGGCTTTATTGCTAATAAGAAGTTTTCAAATATGTCACAACACTTCACGTGAGTTATATCTTCTACCGATCTTCTCAGTAAATGACTTCACCCCAAGAGATTTGTTCAGCAACTACTTTATTCAATCAAACTTATAACTCACTTAAGCTACATATTATAAGATACATTTCTAAAATCTTCTGACTCGTGACATTCCGTCACGTTCAGATTCTAATGCAAATTTCGATTTGGTGGTTGTTTCTTGCTTTATTGATTCTTCAGAACTGAACTGAAATTGAAAAATTCTTATTATTTATATACAAGTTAAGCTTTTGGTTATTAAAAAAACCAAAAAAATACTATTTTTTAACGGAGCTGCATTGGGGAAGCGTTACCGCGTAGCTTTATGGGAGCAAACAAAACTGACACTTAGCTTAACCAAATTACAATATTTATACTTAACTCTAAACTAAACAATTATCCGTGGCGTGATTCGTGTCCACGAATCTTATTCTGCTCCACAGGTAGTGCAGACGCTGACCATGCACTTTCTGCCGGAAGTTGTAAGTCGGTACTTATTCATGTAACAAGTGTTGCGTTAACTCTTCCCCACTTAAATCGATTGTCCCCAATCGGTGTGTGCCGTTGTTATTTGTAAAAATTATCATATGCTTCCCTTTTCACATTAATATATGATCTGTTAAATACACTTATTTCATAATTTTTATTAAAAAAAGTTCCTCTTTGTTTAATATTTTGTCCGTTACAATTTTGTATAATTTTTGATTGAAAATTTTTAAGTATTAGTGTGCCTGGTAGCACTTCATTTACCGATTGCTCATTACAAATTCGGAGCTTACAAGCTGCTTCTTCAAATTGTAATATATTTGTTAAACATTGATGCTTCTCTTTAATTAAATTTTGCTCCAGATTATCCTTAATTTCTGCATTGTGCATATTATTATCTTCATCTACTAATATATCGTATTTGTCTAAAACTAAAGATTTATTGTTTATATTGGGAAGATGTTCAATTTTGATTTGGGATAGAATGCTGTTGGAATATTGGATTATGAGGACGGTTATAATCAGGGCCAACCAAAATATGCACGCAAAATGCAGTTTTGAGCGCTTAGATATGCACTAAAAAAGGCTGAAATATGTTCGCAAATATGCACAAATAAAAAAATACTCAATTAATCAAGAAATTTTGTTTTATTTGTTTTAATTTTCATTGTTGTTAAAAAGAGAAAAATTGCAATGCAATAAAAGCGATCGTCGTTTTTCATTTAATAATGTGGTTTAAATGGAAAAAGATCTTTTTCAACGTCCACTGAAGTCACTAGACAATATTTAAAATTAGCTACTTCCAACGGTGTTAAAGAATCGGTGAAGTTATCATTTTTCTTCGAGTTATTGAAAATAATTCTTTTAATTTTGCATAAAGACGTGTAGAATTCGTTTCTTTTTAGAACTGCGTTTAATTATTGCAAAAAGCGTTTATCCTCGCTTTGTGTTAATGATTGATTTACAACTTCCATGACATCAATACCTTCTTGCAAAGATAGGCCTTTTGTTTGCAGCTTTTCAATCCCTGCACAAAGGCAAGCAAAGTTTGATTTGATAAAAATAAGTTCATTTTCCAAGTTCTTATTTTTGAATATTTCTTTAGTTCGACGAATAACGTCTGAGTCGTTGTCATTGCTGAGTTTATTAATTGCTGAATCTACGTCGTATAAATGATCGCAATAATATTCAGCCGCGTCAATCCATGTACCCCACCTAGTTATACAAGGTTGTGGGGGTAGTTTCAAATCTGGGAAGTCTGCCCTGAATTGACGGCGTCGAGACGGTGCCTTAAAACAAAAAATATTATTGCTAAATATTTACTTAATTTGTTCAAATTGAGGTGATACTTTGTAATATATTGATTTCACATTCGAAATAAGTGCATTGACATCTGTAAATTCGAGTCTGGTTTCACACGCTCATAACAAGAAAAGATAAAAATGTAGTTCACAGCTGTCAGCGCGGAAAAAATAGTGGTTGAGTTGCCACATTTCGTCAAATAAAGTAAAGGCTTAAACACATTCGAAGCCTTTGCGAGAGAAACATGAATGTGTTGAATTGTGTCGAATGTGTTTAAAGTTGAACAAATATGCACAAAATAAGCATGATCATCAAAAATAAGCTTGGAAACTCAAAAATAAGCTTGGAAACTCTAAATATGCAAAATGAGCAATTATAAGCACAAGCTTAAAATAGTTGGACCTGGTTATAATGATCGGGTTATCCTGGAAAAGTACTGCTGTTTTTATGTGGCTATAGCTTTCGAAATCGGTAATGAGATTTAGTTCTGTAAATGTCAGTATATCTGTTGGTATTATGCCTAATTTGCTTGAAAAAATTATCTGTCCAATGTCGTCCACGTGATTGCGTAAAAGCGATATATCGTTGTTAACCTGATAGATAGATGATGGTGTGTTTAATGAATTCAATGTCGTCTTCCAAAGTCTTAAGTATTTTCTTTCCTTTCCCTATGATATTAAGGAGACCTCGTTTAGATTTAAAATGTGGGTGTAAACCTTCTAGCTCTAATAAAATGAAATTTTTGTGAGTTGTGTCAAGCAGTTGTCTGTCCTCAAAAGTAGTTATCTTTAGTATATTAATGTTGTGCAAAATAAGTGAAAGTGTTTCCTCATATTTGGTTAAGTTCATAAAATGTAGGACTTTATCATAATGGTTGATTGTCCTTACTTCTCCTTTCTTAATTGTTAGATATCCATTATAATTTCCAATTTAATTTAAATTGTTTTATGTTGTTTTTGTGAACAATCCTGCCTTTTTTAGTTTTAACGGTGGTATTATAATTCTATGCGACAATTTATTTCCTAAATCTAGGTGATAACTTAGTTCCTAATCTCTTAGTAGGTAGTAAAGATCTGCCAATTGATTATCCTGAATCCTTTTTTTCGTTTCTTTCATTTTCTCTTCTATTAGCCTGTGGTCGCTACTGACACGTCATCCGAAGAGTATTTCAATTGTTTTATTTCCCGTTGTTAAATTAATAGTGTAGTTATATTCTTTGATTGATTGTTCCAAAGTTCTTGGAACGATCGGTAGGTTTTCTCTGTTTGCAGACATAATCTCATGTAGAGTAAAATGGAAGCACTGAACCTGACTGTTCGAGCAGCTTGTGTAAGAGGGGTGCGAAATATTTTGGTGCCAAATTTATTCTCTATCATAAAGTTGTTGGACTCTGTGTTAAAGGATCTTTAATTATCTATTACAAATGTTTCCGGTAAAAGGAAGAAAAGAATGTTCCTTAAAGGTTGCCTGATATCTGTTGCCTTGAATTTACTGGATTTCGCGATAGCGTATTTTGAGAATTTTTCCATTGCTGTCAGAACTAGCTTTTGCCCATCAATAACCTACGTGGATTATTTGTCCAGAGAAATTAGGTATGGGTGTGGCTTGTAGTTGCGGCTATGATGGGTGGTATTTGTTTTCCTTACAAGTAACGCATTTTTTATTATCTTATTTCTTTTATTCGCAATACTTGGAAAATAGAATTTTTCTAAAATTTGTATGTTACTCTCCCTGCAATTTCTATGCACTCTCCTATGTTCATTTATAATAATATTCTCTTGCTCTTCCTCGTTTGTTGTGTCTTCCACTTCGAACTGCGAAAACCTAATATTTATTTATTTATTATTTGTAAAATAATACAATTATTATTATAAATTAAACATAAGGAGCACTAGCTACAGAGGCTTTCAGCTCACGGTTTTAAAATAAACGACTTAAATAATAACGATGGAACCTTCCACTTAAGAATTATTTACAAGCAAGATGTTTTTATAAATTAAAAATATATGTTAAAAATAAATTTTAAAAAGGAGTGTTTAAAGTGTTTGCGCACTTCACCTGTATCTTTCACTTACCACTTCCACTTCTTTAAATAATACACCAGTTTTACTTAGAAGGATAATTTAATGTGGATTTAATTAGATTTTTGTTTTTAATCTATTTACAAAATTTAAAAAGTTTGAGGGTAACTATGGTACAATTAATTTTAGTTCGATTTTCAGATGAACGTTATTGCGG